>NC_056750.1:73913087-73958087 GCF_019279795.1 Protopterus annectens | reverse complement strand
TCACATGTTCAGATGTACCACCAGGTGTAGTGATGTGCAATGGGGTTTTCAGCATGAATTAAACTGTATATTGCTGCCTGCTACCTCTCATATAAATCTGGAACTAAAGCAATAAAAGCTTCACTGTGACGGTTTCAGAAGGGAAGACTACAATCTTATTCAGCTTGAATCAATGATTATCCTGCTATGATTTTATGTTAGTATTAATATGCACAAACTGATTAGGCAAAGTGAATGTTTTCACTCAGTTAATGAGCCTACTACAAGTCAATATTGCACAAAGGAACAAGAAATTTTTCTCATGCCCACACTATCCTGTTAATAAACCCACACTGGATGCATAGACACAAACACAAACAGACATACAGAAACACAGACACATACTCACTCTCTCACACTCACACACACACACATATACACACACACACACACACACACACACACACACACACACACACACACACACACACACACACACACACACACACACACACACCTAGTGTGATGGTATAAAGACAGAGACTCATCTGTGAAGAAAAAAGATACCTTTTTCTATTTTTTGTAAGGGTCTGATAAAAAGAAGAACCAGTACAAAGATATCAGTCTGAATATGAACGTGAAGGAAGATTGGTATATTGTGATTGAATAAGACATGGGTCTTTAGCAACATATACTGACTAAGTGGGGCATAAAAACAGCACAGGCAATCAAGTTTGTTTTTTTGTGTTAGGGTCTGTGTTTGTGTCATATTATGCTGAATGATTGCTCAACAAATAATCTTTGCATTTATTCTATATGAGGAAGTCTGCAAAACATTCTGAAGCTGCCTATTTTCCATAGCATGCCACTACCCCCCCCAAGTTATAGCCTGGTGCTGTCAGATTGTTCCTGTTCTCAGTCTCCCAGTTAGTCAAAAAGCACAGATAGGAATAACTGAGCTGTGAAGAATGCAGCCACTCGTATCAATCTGTGGCATGCAGCTGCCAAACAACAGTGAGATGAGCTGTGAAGAATGCAGTCACTCATGTCAATCTGTGGCATGCAGCTGCCAAACAACAGTGAGATGATCTGCGAAGAATGCAGCCACTCATGTCAATCTGTGTGCTAAACAACAATGAGATGAGTTGTGGAGAATGCAGCCACTCGTGTCAATCTGTGTGCCAAACAACAGTGAGATGAGCTGTTAAGAATGCAGCCACTCATGTTAATCTGTGGCATGTAGCTTCCAAACAACATTGAGATGAACTGTGAAGAATGCAGCCACACGTGTCAATCTGTGGCATGCAGCTGCCAAACAACAGTGAGATTTTATTCTGTACTTGGCTTTAGGCAAATCTAAAAATTCAAGTGAGTCACAGTAATGCACCAGTATAGGAGTCGCTTCAGGTAGTTTGTAGGACCTGGGTGTAAGTTCCCTTCTTTGCAAGGAAATCTGTTTTTTATGTTCTCATGATGGGAAAAGTTATGGTATTTTTTCAATAAGGTTTGCCATAAAAGATGTACCTAAATGACTGATAATTACATTATTAGACAAAGCAAAAACAATTTATATTGATATATTGCAAAAATATATTTAAAAATTCATACCGTATTCTACACTACTGTTTTAATTTGTGAAATGTATTAGCAATCTAAATGCTGCAGGATTTCAGGAAGTGTTTAACTTTGCAATTTCTTCTTTGAAAATGGAAGAGCTAAAACATAGTAGGGGGAACATAACGACAGCAAAGACTTTGAAGTCCCCAGTATTGCTGCAGTCCTTTAATATACTCTTTTGACTGTGATAATAAATAACAGTAAATCAGCAATGGAGATCTTTATAAAACTGTTTCAGTTGTGCTCACCCCCAAGTGTTTGTTGCTGCTGTTATCTAGGAAGAAGATTGTATAGCTGTTAATTTGCATAAGACTGTGTCCTGCAGCTGACGCAAGGTGTTGCACCAGCCCATGCCTACAAGCCAACACAAAAAGGCTATAATATTTATTAAATACAATATATCCAAAATTAAAATATTAAGTTGCCAGGAGAATGTTTTCTTTTGGTATATGAACTGGTAAAACTGAGGGCCTGCTGTCTAAGTCAGTTTTATTGTACAGCCCTCAGTTATCTGAATGCTCTCATTAGAGTGTTGCAGATCAGAGATATTGAAACAGTTGTGAGGTAGAACTAGAAATACAATTTTTTGATTGGGTTATGAGATGCAGTCATAGATGTTAGAATGATTCTGACACAGGGTCTAGAAGAGAGAATGAAGCTGAAGTGAGGTCAGAGATGCTAGAACAATTGTGGGGCAGAATAAAACATATTGGAATAATTGTGAAGTGGTGTTGGAAAGATTATAAAACAGATCGCAAACACAGTGAGGCTTAAAAACTGATCCTTCCATATCTGTTTAGCTGTAATTTGCTGTTCTAATCTTGGTTTCAGCAGTCAAGCAGACATAAGTAGCTGATGGAATTCTGAAGCCTCCTACAAAATGTATATGGTTCACTTCTTAAGTAAAGAGTAGAATATTCCATTCATTCATTTATTTGTTCTCCAATACTTGCTTTAGTCTATGCAGGTCTGTTAGGAGCCACAGCCTATTGCAGCAGGCATCAGTAGACAGGATACCAGTCATCACTGAATATACATACACCAGTGCTATAAGGTAGATGTAACAAATGGGGCACCTGCCTTCAACACTGACTTTTAGGGGACACATCCTTTAAGAAAAAGGTTGAATCACTGAATACACATACACCAGTGCTATAAGGTAGACATAACAAATGGGGCACCTGTCTCCAACACTGACCTTTAGGGGACACATCCTTTAAGAAAAACTGGAATTACTGAATACAACTGTCTGTCAAAACATTATTTTAAAGGTAGAAACTACTTTAACAGTTTATAAGCTGCTTATAACCAGCCACTTAATGACAGTCTGTAAACTGTTAAATTATTCTTTAAAAGGTTTGGCAAGTTACAAGCTGTCATTATGCAATCATGATTCCCTTAGACAACAGAAGGGTACCAAATGGTTATGTTGTTCAGGATGCCAAATACCTTTGTTACAGCTCTGACCCACAGACACTCAGGCATACTTACTAGCCATCTGGAGTATCACAGTTCATCTCCCGTATATCTTTGGAGATGTGAGAAGTAACTAGGAACCCCAGGAAAAAAAGCTTTAGACACAATGAGCACAAGGACAGCATGTTTACTGCACGCTGAAGGTCTCTCAGACAGGAAATGAAATGGGGAGACGAGCATTGTGGGGCAGCACACTCTGCTGTATTAGTAGAATATTTTTGTTTGTTTGAATCATAATATGAATGTACATTTTGTTTTAAACTTTTTCCAAGACAGTGGTTATTAAAAAGGCTCCCATCTGAAATGTGTATTGATGATATGTTAGCTACATTTCTGTTTCAGGTCTGGTGAAGATGTACCCAGTTATCTCAATTCACAGTGTGTAGTTCAGCCTCGGTGCCCCTTGTCTAAGTGTGCCTAATAAAATTCTAAGCTAATTTCATACCACTGTTCCAAGGCTAACAGACCATTTAATAAATAAGGGACTGATAAAGCTGGTTTATTTTTACATTTTCCTGCTAAATGTAACAGAAATAATGCTGTATATATATAACTCATTTGGGAGAACCTTTAGGACACCAGGACCATTCTGTGATTCTTCCAGTCCTTACATGAAGAACGTTCTTGCTTTCATCTACTCCACAAGATTATCTTGTGTGATAAATTAGTAGAGTGAGTCTTAAAACAAGCAGAGGTACATAAATAACAAAAGTATTCTTTCCTTCCAGAAACCTCCATAACTGAATCGCTTCGACACTTATTTCCTGGTTAAAAAAATCAGTGTTGGTAAGATTAATACATAAACAATTGCAGTGTAATGTTGTAATGCTGTTACATAGTTATATACAGCTACAACATTTCTGTTAGATGTTCTCTGAAGCATTCTGATACAGTTAAGGCAGAAGGCCATCTGTGAAAGATAGGCCTTCTGTCACTCATGTTTCTGCAAAGCAGCTGAGTGCATAGGCTTGTGTTCTGGTAGAGAGGCACACAAGATACTCTTTGTCCACCCCTCCCAAGAGAAGAAGCTGGCTAGCAGTAACCCAGTGAGTAACAGAAATGTTTTACATGAGCTAGAGTCTGCAAATGTGGGCTTGATTCCATTAGCCTCTGCTTACAGAATATATGACTCAGGGCAAGTCAGTTGGGCAAATCAAACATCATGGGTTACCCATGAAAATGTGTAATATAACTTAGCTTGAGTTTGACAGTTCAAGTAAACGTTAAATACCAGTCTACAGCAGACTTTTTGTAATACACTCCCAAGGCTTCTGCATTAGTGGTGACCTCTTTGATGCCACATAATAGCAAACATTGTAATACTGTAACTATAAAAAGATGGTTAAGTCGTGATTATTCAAGTTTAGAGCTAGGATCATGCTACTAAGGTAGTAGACGCTCTCAATTTTTATAAGGTGGTAGGCAATTCCACAAGCATAGGCTCCTGTAATCTGCTAAATTCCATACAGCTGATTATTTTATTCTGGAATTACGAGGGACTACCCACAGTTTTAGCCAGCAGACTATGGCTCTCTCCCATTCTGAGGATTCAGAGATTTGTTTATTTATTTATCTATTGAGGGGAAAGAGACAGCACCTTGAGAGCAAAATATAAAACCATACAGCCAATTCAACTTTATCTCAGTTTATGTATATTTAGAATGTTCTCTGGGTATTATTCATTTTACCAACATTCCTCTGGTGGGAACAATGTAACAATTTCATGACCTCCTGCCTGAAATCATTCTTCTATACCACTAGAATTAAGATATAACCCTGCTGTCTTTGTTAGCAGAAGACTAATACTGAAACTGGCCCTTTACTACCTTTTCTGCAGAACAGCTTTGCAGTGAACCAGAAATATATTGGTAACAAATAGGTTCCTGCTTATTCCCAAAGACAAATCCGTTGTTAGTTTCAGTAATATACACTTTCTTTAGGATAAACCTTACTCTACATCCACACAAGAAAATCAGAGATGAAAATATGTTTTGAGACTTAGCACGTCTGCAACTGTTGCCCCTGGATAAACTCATTTTGTTTTACCAAAACCATAATCAGAAAATGAAGACTGATTTCTCCATTGCTCTGCAGGCAGCAACAGGTGAATAATCATATTGGAGAGACAGATACCTCACTTGTCAGAAAAACATGATTATATTTGTCTAAAAATGTGCTGTTTGCTCATAGAAGAAATGTTGTCTCACTAATGGGATCAAAACAAGTAGAGTTAGTAAGCAAACTCTGGCTGGTTCCATTAGTGACGAGTATAGCACACAAAATGTATTGACTTGTGCACCTCATAAACATCCTGTCTTGGTCAAGAATCCTAATCCTGTCACAGCTATTGATTTTCAAGCTCCATTGGTGATATCTTAAAATGGCAGGCCTGGTTAAGGTTGGGAGCACTCAGCACTTACGACAGAAACCAGTTCATTGTAGATTACATCAGCCTTCTTGATGAAACATATTATTCACAAGTGCAATAGATGATTTCTGGTCAAGACATTACTAATAGATTTCAATTTTGCATTCCTCTGTAGATGATTTCTGGTTAAGACATTACTAACATTTCAATTTTCCATTCCTCTGCAAGGCCTGTAGTCATGAGGGAGAAGCTGTCTGATTGTTAGTCCTTTTTGGCTGCAAGTGTCTTTTTTCAATGAAGGCATGAAGGAAGTTATTATGTATTTTACAAGATTTTTGCAAGGGAGTGGGACTGTCTTAGAGGCATTGGATTCCACCAAATATTTTTCATTTAAAGAGGAAAGACCAGAAATCCAGAGAAAGTTGAGAATTTCCAGCCTCCCATGAGGTTACCTCGCTCCAGCTTTAAGTATACTCGGTCTCCTTTCTCCATCTGGATTAGTACAGCATTAGTGGCAGCTTCTCTGGTCACATCCTGGTCTCCAGCAAAAGCTGAGATGACTGACCACCCATTCAGAACTAAGCTCACCTGTTGATCAAAATGAAAATAAGTTTAGTATATTCCAAAATAATACAGTAAATAATTAACAGTGCTTATCTAATTAGAATGCAGAAAAGGCTAGCAAATCACTCCCAAGTTATAGGACTATGACACAGACAAGCCTTCAGTGTCATGTGCTCTCTCTCTCTCTCTCTCCCCATTGTATTTCTACTAAATTTATTGGTTCAGCTTAGAGAGTAAGACAGAAATATGCACACAGCCAGCCAACATTAGAAATAAAAGACAAGTTTTCTACTTTTCCTCTAAATGTTTGGGGCTTTTTCTCCATACTGGTAATTGGGGGTGCTTGATTTGTCCTCCACTCTGACTTTATGCAATAATCCAAAGTCATGGGATTAGCTGAGTCAGCCAGCTGTGCATGTGAACATGTTACTTATTCAAAACAAAAACATAACTAAAATATAATGCATCAGGGCTTCTCTCTCCAACGGCTGCAATGTGAACAACAATTGCTTCATGAAAGTATTACCTAATGGTCCAATCTTTTATATCGTTGGATGGAATTCAATATGTTTTGAATACTACAAGCTTAAAACTGGAGTGCCAAAATCAGACTGTACTACTGTCAGGCTTATCATAGTAAGTGATACCTTGTTGTTGCAAAAAGCGGGAGCCGGAGTAAGTGGGACTGGGAAAACAAAATAAAAACAATCAGAGAGGTGATGGAAAGCCATAAGACAGTGGCACTGGGATTGCAGAAGAAGTGAGATAGGATAGCAAAGTATGGGAGTGAGATGGGATAGAGAACTATGGGAGTGAGGTGGGATAAAAAGTACGGGAGTGAGATGGGATATGGGATAGACAGTATGGGGAGTGGGATGGGATGGAGAAGTATGGGAGTGAGGTGGGATAAAGAAGTGTGGGAGTGGGATGGGACAGAGAAGTGTGGGGAGTGGGATGGGATAGAGAAGTGTGGGAGTGGGGTGAGATAGAGAAGTATGGGAGTGGGGTAGGATAGAGAAGTATGGGAGTGGGGTGGGATAGAGAAGTGTGGGGAGTGGGATGGGATAGAGAAGTGTGGGGAGTGGGATGGGATAGAGAAGTGTGGGAGTGGGATGGGACAGAGAAGTGTGGGGAGTCGGATGGGATAGAGAAGTATGGGAGTGGGATGGGATAGAGAAGTGTGGGAGTGGGGTGGGATAGAGAAGTGTGGGAGTGGGATGGGATACAGAAGTATGGGGAGTGGGATAGAAAATTATGGGAGTGAGAGCTCATTAAGAGCGTACAGCCTTCATCCTCTGAACTGACTGCCCAACCTTCATTGACTTTATGATTTTCTGGTAAATCTCTGAGTATTACAGCCAGTAATGCCAGCCATTAGAACTTCTTCGTTCTTGTTGTTGAAATTACATATCAGTGCAAGGCTTGTTGTTCTGTTAAATTTTAAATGAATTAGAGAAGTCTGCCACTTATTTGTCTCTGATTTTGCAGGACATCTGATTTGTTTTAATATTTATACCTTGTTCCAATGTCTTTTTTTCCAATGGTAAATCACAGAAGATTATTATGGTTGTAATTAGAATTTCATTGTTCTTATTGTTCAGAAAATGCACGGTCATATAACACTTTTTGTACTGCTAACATTTTAAGTGAATTATAGCTGCCTGGCACTTAAGACTCTGACATGTTAGTGAACTGTTAACTGTAGTCAAAAGTACAGGTGTTGACACCTTTCGCCTCCATTTGCCTACTGTGTGACTTTGAGCAAATGACTTAACCAGACAGTGCTCATGGGTCATCCATGAAAAGGAATTTCTTTTTCTCGCTCTTGGCTGCTGTGTATTCGGAGCTCCGGTGTTCTTACATACTCTAGTCAACCTACCTGTCCCGAATTAGGGTTTGGGAACCTGCCCTACCTGAAGACCTCAAAACAGTAGTTTAAAGTAAAACTCCTGCTGTCTCTTCCTAAGAAAGGAATAGAGGCTAACTTCTCCCTGAACTCTTCCCCTCAAGGATACAAGAAACTAGTCAACCTACCTGTCCCGAATTAGGGTTTGGGAACCTGCCCTACCTGAAGACCTCAAAACAGTAGTTTAACGTAAAACTCCTGCTGTCTCTTCCTAAGAAAGGAATAGAGGCTAACTTCTCCCTGAACTCTTCCCCTCAAGGATACAAGAAACTAGTCAACCTACCTGTCCCGAATTAGGGTTTGGGAACCTGCCCTACCTGAAGACCTCAAAACAGTAGTTTAAAGTAAAACTCCTGCTGTCTCTTCCTAAGAAGGAATAGAGGCTAACTTCTCCCTGAACTCTTCCCCCCAAGGATACAAGAAACTAGTCAACCTACCTGTCCCGAATTAGGGTTTGGGAACCTGCCCTACCTGAAGACTTCAAAACAGTAGTTTAAAGTAAAACTCCTGCTGTCTCTTCCTAAGAAAGGAATAGAGGCTAACTTCTCCCTAAACTCTTCTCCTCAGGGATACAAGAAAGTATGTTATTTACTGTATGCTAATCTATCTGTTGTACATAATAGGTGTATATGTACCGTCCCCTGCCAGGATGACCAGCAGCCTACTCCTCTCTACTTTTTTACCTCCATCCCCTCCCTCTTGAAGCCTCTGTACTTGACTGCACTATTTCCTTGTCCTCCTATCTCCCTCCAGGAGCTACCGTAGCAGTATAGGTTTTATCTACTAGATGGTACCCTTCTCTGGTTACTTTCCTTGTACATCCACCTACTGCTTCATATTAGACATTCTCAGTGAATAGTGTTTCCTTACTTTCTTTCTTGTAGCTCCACTGTACCCCTTCTAACTCACCACTACAATTCACTTAGCTACCTTCCTCCTCACACTTCCACATAAGTCTACTCCCACCTTTACTCTCCTCTATCTTCACTTACCCTCAGTAGTCAGTATTTCACTGATTGTTTTCACTGATATCTTTTTTTCATCCTTCACCTGGTTCTTCCTGCTCCGTTCGCCCTGCGGGCTCACTCCGCTCCCCTGCCCTACCCCCAAATCCCACTCACCCCCAGTGCACCTAGCCTTATAACTCTCTAACCACTCCCACCTCACCATAATCCAATCCCATCCCACATCTTGTTAAGTATCTCCTATCCTACAATACTCTTCCTAATTAACTTCATACTCTTGCCTACTTCCTCTTCACCCTTTACTTCTTCAGCACTATGCCTACTTATCCTATATCAACTCACCTTAAACCCCTACCACTACTCTTACTTCTGCCTTTCCTTTTCCTTCCTTATATCCTAACTGTCTACGAACATCTTAGCTTCACTAACTTCCAGCTATACACAAAAGATACTAACCCATTATCCTCATCACCTACTCTTAAACACATCAACATTACGTCTGTAACTAATTACCTCCTCCCAAAGTATCATAGAGTCATCCACATTAGTTATAAACTACAAAAAGTCAAAAAAGCACATAACATATTGAATCTTACTCTAATTCACAAACAAAGACTACACCTTTACCTCCTACTTGATGGTGACATTCATCCCAATCCTGGCCCATCCTCTTTTAGACCAGCTAACCCAGAGGAACCCTCTCCCTCTCCCTTTCATACCCCTACTAGGCCTCCTAACTCCCTCTTCATATCTCATTTAAACATATGAAGTGTCAATAACAAAGTAACTCACCTTCATGCCTTACTGGATGTATATAACTTTGACATTCTCTGCCTATCCGAAACATGGTTAAAACCAACAACCCAAGACTATGAAATCACCCCTCCTGGGTATAGAATTATAAGAATGGATCGCCCTAACAAAAAGGGAGGGGGAGTAGCAGTATTATACAAAGCAGGCCTTCAAGTTACACCACTTGATTCACACCCACCTTTTGATGGCAATGCTGAAGTTCTTATTACTAAGCTTCAGCTTAATATTAGTAAGGCCATCTACATTATATGCTCATACCTTCCTCCAGGTAATAACATCACCTCCCTTGAATATATCCTTAGCTGGCTATCCACTAACTACCCACAAGAAACCATTCTCCTAGGCGACTTTAATATATACTGGAATACCTGTAATTCCAATAACCCATCTAACCACATAAACCTTTATGGCTTCTCCCAAACTATCACTTCACCTACTCGTATCCATAAACCTAATAACAAAGAATCCACCCTAGATTGGCTTCTTATAAATACTCTACCCACATCATATATGACAGGTATCCTACCAGCAGACATTAGTGATCACTCACTAACTTACATAATTCGACATAAGACCAATATTAACAGTCCCTCAACTTTTAAAACATCTCATTGCAATAAACATTTTAACCCAGAACACTTCCAGAATGAACTGAGTGTATGCAACTGGTCACCTTTAAAACATCTGCAACTAGATGAAGCAGTGGCATACTTATGAACTGAGTGTATGCAACTGGTCATCTTTAAAACACCTGCAACTAGATGAAGCAGTGGCATACTTATGAACTGAGTGTATGCAACTGGTCATCTTTAAAACACCTTGCACTAGATGAAGCAGTGGCATACTTATGAACTGAGTGTATGCAACTGGTCATCTTTAAAACACCTGCAACTAGATGAAGCAGTGGCACACTTATGAACTGAGTGTATGCAACTGGTCATCTTTAAAACACCTGCAACTAGATGAAGCAGTGGCATACTTATGAACTGAGTGTATGCAACTGGTCATCTTTAAAACACCTGCAACTAGATGAAGCAGTGGCATACTTATGAACTGAGTGCATGCAACTGGTCATCTTTAAAACACCTGCAACTAGATGAAGCAGTGGCATACTTATGAACTGAGTGTATGCAACTGGTCATCTTTAAAACAATTGCAACTAGATGAAGCAGTGGCATACCTATGAACTGAGTGTATGTAACTGGTCACCTTTAAAACACCTCCCACTAGATGAAGCAGTGGCATACTTATGAACTGAGTGTATGCAACTGGTCATCCTTAAAACACCTGCAACTAGATGAAGCAGTGGCATACTTATGAACTGAGTGTATGCAACTGGTCATCTTTAAAACACCTGCAACTAGATGAAGCAGTGGCATACTTATGAACTAAGTGTATGCAACTGGTCATCTTTAAAACACCTCCCACTAGATGAAGCAGTGGCATACTTATGAACTGAGTGTATGCAACTGGTCACCTTTAAAACACCTCCCACTAGATGAAGCAGTGGCATACTTATGAACTGAGTGTATGCAACTGGTCATCTTTAAAACACCTGCAACTAGATGAAGCAGTGGCATACTTATGAACTGAGTGTATGCGACTGGTCACCTTTAAAACACCTGCAACTAGATGAAGCAGTGGCATACTTATGAACTGAGTGTATGCAACTGGTCACCTTAAAAATACCCCCCACTAGATGAAGCAGTGGCATACCTATGAACTGAGTGTATGCAACTGGTCATCTTTAAAACACCTGCAACTAGATGAAGCAGTGGCATACTTATGAACTGAGTGTATGCAACTGGTCATCTTTAAAACACCTGCAACTAGATGAAGCAGTGGCATACCTATGAACTGAGTGTATGTAACTGGTCACCTTTAAAACACCTCCCACTAGATGAAGCAGTGGCATACTTATGAACTGAGTGTATGCAACTGGTCATCATTAAAACGCCTGCAACTAGATGAAGCAGTGGCATACTTATGAACTGTGTGTATGCAACTGGTCATCTTTAAAACACCTGCAACTAGATGAAGCAGTGGCATACTTATGAACTGAGTGTATGCAACTGGTCATCTTTAAAACACCTCCCACTAGATGAAGCAGTGGCATACTTATGAACTGAGTGTATGCAACTGGTCATCTTTAAAACACCTCCCACTAGATGAAGCAGTGGCATACTTATGAACTGAGTGTATGTAACTGGTCACCTTTAAAACACCTCCCACTAGATGAAGCAGTGGCATACTTATGAACTGAGTGTATGTAACTGGTCACCTTTAAAACACCTCCCACTAGATGAAGCAGTGGCACACTTATGAACTGAGTGTATGCAACTGGTCATCTTTAAAATAGATGAAGCAGTGGCATACTTCAACTCTAAGTTCCTTGAAATCTTGGATTTCCATGCCCCTTTTCGTACTCGAAGGAGCACTACCAAAACTGCACCTTGGCTTACAAATAAAACTAAGCAAAAGATTCTACTAAGAAACAAATTTTGGGCCAAATGGCGTTCCTCTAAAACCCCATCAGATGAGCTAAAATTTAAACAACTTAGAAACTCAGCTAAAACATCTATACTACTGGACAAAAAAAACTTCTTCTTTCAGCTCCAACACTCCAACCAACAAAGTCCACAAAAATTGTGGTCAGGAATCAATAGACTACTACATCCCGGCAACTCTAAAACACCTACCCCCTCTGGAATCAGCACCAATACTCCCAAACTAATCGCTGATTCCTTCAATACCTTCTTCACAGAAGCTATCCAGTCACTTGCTAACTCTCTACCTCCTGTATCCTCTAATCTTTCTTCATCATTAAAGAACCCACCACCCACTTTCCAACTCCAACCTGTGCCTACATCCCTTATCTGTACTCTCCTTCAAAAGCTTAAACCCTCTACCCCCTCTGCCGACCTCTTACCTGCTAAGTATCTTCAAATAGCAGCAAAATTTATTGCTTACCCTATCTCTATAATTAATAGAACCATCACTGAAGGCACCATCCCATCCATCTGGAAAATCTCACATATAATTCCCCTACACAAAGGTGGTAACTCAACAGAACTTTCTAACTACCGTCCAATTGCCCTACTCTCTCCCATAGCTAAAATCTTGGAAAAGTGCATCCATCATCAACTGCTAGACCATCTCCTCCAAAATAACCTTTTAGCTAACTCGCAACATGGCTTTTGACCTTACCACAGCACCACTACAGCCCTCCTATCATTCTCTGACCATATTAACAAGAACCGTAACCATAACACCCTGTCCTCTGCTATCTTCATAGATCTTTCAAAAGCATTTGATATGGTTAACCATCACCTTCTACTGAATATACTTAAGTCCCTTTCACTTGATAGTCAAGCTCTACAGTGGTTCAAGTCCTACTTACACAACAGGCAACAGGCAGTACTCTGGAACAACACTCTATCTTCCCACCTTCCTGTCTCTCTTGGTGTACCCCAAGGTTCTATTCTGGGCCCTCTTCTATTCTCTATCTTTATAAATGATCTGTCTACTAGCACCCCACATGCTGTATTCATTCAATACGCAGATGACTCTACCTTAATTTCCTCAGCTACTTAATCATCTGAACTACAGTCACTCACCCAAAATGTCTTTGAACTTGTCGAAGATTGTTTTTTACAGCGTTGCCTCCTCCTTAACCCTAAAAAGACTAAACTTCTACTGTTTTCTCCCACACTCAAGTCCCCCCACTTTACTTTACTATTAAATCTAAAAATAGTACAGTTATATCCCCTGACATTACCACTAAACTCTTGGGAGTGACAATTGACCACAGCCTTAACTCTGATACTCATATTAACACCACAATAAAATCAGTTAACTGAAAACTTGGCTCCCTCTATAGAATTAAACCTTTCCTTACTCCCATAGCAAGAACTTCTATTGCCCACACCCACCTCATCTCAATACTCTTTTATGCATCCCCTATATATACTAATCTATCAAAAAGCAACCTCAACAAGCTGTCAATCGCCTACAACAACATTGCCAGATTTACTACAGGTTCTCCTGTTAGATCCCACCACTGCCAAAATCTGAAACAACTGGGTTGGCTGGAACTACAGAACCATATTCTACTTCACCAACTAACTATTACCCATAAAACCCTGTATCATCCAAGTAACACACCAGTTCTCCAAAGTCTAATCTGCCCATATAAAAATCTTACAAACCTATGCTCTGCAAACAAACTACTGATCTCTACTCAAAAATATAACAATAAAGCAGGAGAACCCCTCTTCACTAACACTGTAGGTAAAAGCTGGAACCTACTTCCTGGTGAACTTACATCTCTTTCTTCAACTTCACTATTTAAAAAGAAACTTAAATCATACCTTACAACTCACTGGCTATGTCCCTGTACTAACCCTGACTAATGTATCTCCCACTGCTAGTCTTGCCCAACATCTTTTTTTTTACTATATCTCTCTTTCTGCAACTTTAAGTCCACTACCATTTAGGCTGACTTACTGTAACTAGGAACAACTGAATTGGCCATCCTACTGTCTTATCAACAACTTACTACCCTACACCTTCATAGGTTCACAGATTAATACTAAGCTAACTGCCTTTGCAAGCCATTTTAAGCCTAGCCAATTATCCCTTGTGAGATTCATACTCTGCACCTTGTGTTTGTAAGGCAAACACCTTAACCATTAGGCCACCCCCTCAACCCCAATTCTTCCAATCCCATTTTAACTGCTTTGTTCTCTTATTCCTGCTCATCACTTTGCTTTGTGTGTCTACCACATACTTCTAAATCCTTCTCCCTCTTCTCATAGCACAAAAAAAACAAAACATTTTTATATGTTTTTGTTACCTTGGAACACGTTATCATCTCACAAGATTCCTGTAATTAATGTTTAATGAACTGTTTGTGTAAGTCTTCTATGTAGAGCTTTTCTCCCCGGGCCTCTACTGAAAATGGACATATATCCAGCTAGACTAGCCCGGTCAACAAATGTAAAATAAAAATAAAAATAAACACTTTACCTGGTTAATGAATAGATAAAATAAAATAATAATGAAACTTTGTCCCTTTTGTGGCCTTTGCTCACTCCCCATTACTTTTGGTTTTGTCTATGATTCTTGGGTAAAGAAGTTGAGTTGTATCTTTGGTCTGTCCCTTGTAAAATGTGTGGCTTTCAGTACACTGTTGTGGATGTTGGTTATTGAATAATGACAGGCATGCAAGTTACAGACATTGTAGCCTTCAGAAAAATGCTTGCTAATGTAAAGTTTATTTTAGCAGCTTTCTAAGTGTATAAGAGAAGCATTTTAAATCTGTTCCTGATTTTGGGGCTTTGGTATTCTTGAGTTAAGAAGTTGAGAGTGTGAAGGGAATTGCAGTGGTTTGCACTGCATGGTTCTGGCAGCAGCAAGCTGAAATACATTTTTGTGCCATTATTTATGTAGCGTTGTCGTCTTACAGTAAGATGTTGTCCTGTTCGATTCTCAGCTAGAGCGTCTTTTGTGTGGAGACATGCGTGAATGGGCGTACCTTCGTTGAAGATTGTGCATCAGGGCTGGCAACTCGGCACGTACAAAATCTACTGCCAATCATTAGTGGACCGGAGTTCCGTTGTGGCGACCCCTAACCAGGAAAACCGAAAGACAACAACATTTATTCACTTTCTCTCAAGCAGATATCTGAAGTGTGCATCAGTTACAAGTGTGTGTCTGTGTTTGTGCTTGCTTGTATGCAGAGGGCATAATTCTCAACTGTCATTGCTGTCACTGATTTGTTCCTCATATTTGTGGTCTGTTTCTCATAATATTTGCAACTTTCTGCTGTAGTGTTCTGGAATGTAGTTACTAAATAATGACAAACATGAGTTTCAGACTGCATATTCTTTAGAAAATGCTTGTTAGTGCAAAACATGTTATAATAAATATTTGACATATGCTCCTGATTTTAGGTGTTTGTCTGTGATGCTTGAGGTAAGAGGTTGGGAGGGCATGCAGGTGCAATGGGTTGCATTGTACAATTCTCATTTGTTCATTCATTTGACTGCAAGCAAACATCTGAGGTGCATGAAGTCATACAAGGGTTTGTAACTGATGGTCACGCGTGTGTGTGTGTGTGTGTGTGTGTGTGTGTGTGTGTGTGTGTGTAACACTTCGTTCCTGCATGCCAGAGTGGGTATAGTGTGATAGAATGCATTCATTGATTGTAGTAAACAGGAGCAATCATGTGGGCCATGTTCTTTGAGTACAGTCCATGGTTACCTTGGTTTGTTGATGGTTGACAGTGTGTTTATTATTACGCTTTGAATAAACTGGACAGCGTGATGTCTATGGGTTTAATGTTAATATTTTAACTATGAATGCATTTTTAATTAGCTTGTTTTTTGCAGGACACATGGAGATGTGAAATGCCTTTTGTTGGCCTACACAAACACACAGTAGCAACCAATTAGTACTTCATTTAATGCTATTTGACTATAATTCTCAGTACTTCTCTTGTAATTTAATGGGTTACTAGATGCATTTTCAATTAATGTGAATTTCAGGGGAAGAAAAATTTACTGATGCTAATGTTGTGTCTTTCGGCTTTTCCCGGTTAGGGGTCACCACAACGGAACTCCGGTCCGCTAATGATTGGCAGTAGATTTTCACATGCTGAGTTGCCAGCTCTGACGCACAACCTTCAATGAAGGTACACCCATTCACGCATGTCTCCACACAGAAGACGCTTTAGCTGAGAATCGAACAGGACAATGCTAATGCTAAGTCTATTTTCAGTGTGCAAGTAGTTTGTTTTGTTTAGCAAATGGGAGTCAGTGATTTTGCTATAAAAATGGAAGTTTTAAATAAAATCCAAATCTCTGGGGTGTAAGAAGAAAGTGGTATTACATAGGTTTACAGGTGTGTACTACACTATACAGGTTCACAGGTGTGTACTACACTACACAAGTTCATAGGTGTGTACTACACTATACAGGTTCACAGGTGTGTACTACACTATACAGGTTCATAGGTGTGTACTACACTATACAGGTTCACAGGTGTGTACTACACTATACAGGGTTAATAGGTGTGTACTACACTATACAGGTTCACAGGTGCGTACTACACTATACAGGGTTAATAGGTGTGTACTACACTATACAGGTTCACAGGTGTGTACTACACTATACAGGTTCATAGGTGTGTACTACACTATACAGGGTTAATAGGTGTGTACTACACTATACAGGTTCATAGGTGTGTACTACACTATACAGGTTCATAGGTGCGTACTACACTATACAGGGTTAATAGGTGTGCACTACACTATACAGGGTTAATAGGTGTGTACTACACTATACAGATTCATAGGTGTGTACTACACTACACAGGTTCATAGGTGTGTACTACACTATACAGGTTCATTGGTGTGTACTACACTATACAGGGTTAATAGGTGTGTACTACACTATACAGGTTCATAGGTGTGTACTACACTATACAGGTTCATAGGTGTGTACTACACTATACAGGGTTAATAGGTGTGTACTACACTATACAGGTTCATAGGTGTGTACTACACTATACAGGTTCACAGGTGTGTACTACACTATACAGGTTCACAGGTGCGTACTACACTATACAGGGTTAATAGGTGTGTACTACACTATACAGGTTCACAGGTGTGTACTACACTATACAGGTTCATAGGTGTGTACTACACTATACAGGGTTAATAGGTGTGTACTACACTATACAGGTTCATATGTGTGTACTACACTATACAGGTTCCCAGGTGTGTACTACACTATACAGGTTCATAGGTGTGTACTACACTATACAGGGTTAATAGGTGTGTACTACACTATACAGGTTCATAGGTGTGTACTACACTATACAGGGTTAATAGGTGTGTACTACACTATACAGGTTCATAGGTGTGTACTACACTATACAGGTTCGCAGGTGTGTACTACACTATACAGGTTCACAGGTGCATACTACACTATACAGGGTTAATAGGTGTGTACTACACTATACAGGTTCACAGGTGCGTACTACACTATACAGGGTTAATAGGTGTGTACTACACTATACAGGGTTAATAGGTGTGTACTACACTATACAGGTTCATAGGTGTGTACTACGCTATACAGGTTCATAGGTGTGTACTACACTATACAGGTTCACAGGTGTGTACTACACAATACAGGGTTAATAGGTGTGTACTACACTATACAGGTTCATAGGTGTGTACTACACTATACAGGTTCACAGGTGTGTACTACACTATACAGGTTCATAGGTGTGTGCTACACTATACAGGGTTAATAGGTGTGTACTACACTATACAGATTCATAGGTGTGTACTACACTATTCAGGTTCATAGGTGTGTACTACACTACACAGGTTCATAGGTGTGTACTACACTATACAGGTTCACAGGTGTGTACTACACTATACAGGTTTAATAGGTGTGTACTACACTATACAGGTTCATAGGTGTGTACTACACTATACAGGTACACAGGTGTGTACTACACTATACAGGGTTAATAGGTGTGTACTACACTATACAGGTTCATAGGTGTGTACTACACTATACAGGTTCACAGGTGTGTACTACACTATACAGGGTTAATAGGTGTTTACTACACTATACAGGTTCATAGGTGTGTACTACACTATACAGGGTTAATAGGTGTGTACTACACTACACAGGTTCATAGGTGACTACTAGGCTAATGGCCCTGGGGCCTTTACAAGCCTAGCCTATAGGATTACCCTGGCATCATGCCACCCGAACTTAGTTCACAGTGCCTCTGTCGAGTAAAGCCACAAGAGTGATCCCTGGGGTGAATATTCTATTTCCCCTCCACTCATCAAGATTTCTCTTGAAGAGGGCCAGTGAGGTGCTCTGCTTGACATGTATGGGAAGTCTATCCCATGGCATGGGCAGTCTCTAGGTTATGAACCTGTCCCTCCAGCATGTTCTGTTGATTGTGGTAATGGGGTTGAGGTCTTTGGAGCGTGTGGTGTGGAGGGATTGGGATTTCTTTAAATGCAGCATTTCTAACAGAGCTGGGTCAGACATGGCTTTGTAATTCAAGCATAGATCGCCTCTAAGTAGGTGATATGAGACAGAGAATAGTTGGAGTTTTTTTAGTCTGTCCATATAGGCCAAATGTGTAAGGCCTAGGATCCTCTTTGTGAGGTACCTTTGTGGCCTCACCAGTTGTTGCAGGTGTTTAGTGACGTACATATCAAATGGGGCATGGTACTCAATGACTGGCCTAATGAAAGAAGAGTAGAGGGAGACAATGACCTCTTTCTTCCTGGATGCAAGGAAGAGTAATGAGATGTGCCACATAGAAGGACTTTCTGACCACAGTGGCAATGTGGTGGTCAAAAGAGAGGTTGCTGTCAACCTGTGTTCCCAGATCTCTTATAATACCTTCTGTGTTCAGTGGACTGCAATTGATGTGGTAATTCATGGGAACCAGGTTTTTCCCAAAGGGGATGACGAAACATTTTTTGGCATTGAGCTTAAGGCCATGGTTCTGACACCAGTCGTTGGTCTCAGTGAGGCAGCTTTAAACATTGTTTTATGATAACTGGGGAAAGCCAGCTATAAAATGGGATATTGTTATGGATGGGGCAGTCCATTACCCTGCCTAGGGTCCCATTTGACAATGATCTGGCTCTGTTGACTCTATGGGGCATTTGCTGCAGCAACACGGCATAGTCAGGTATTCAGGTAGGTCAGACCTCTAATGACTGAAGTCAGAGGGGATAACAATTCACAATGACAGGGAATATAAAACTCAAAAAAAAAAAAAAAAAAAATATATATATATATATATATATATATATATATATATATATATATATATATATATATATATATATCCTGCAACCATGTAACCCCCTCCTCCAAACAAAAGTGTGTTGTATGCAGTAATATTTCTGATTTTTGTATGACTTGTGGGCTGATGAGGAAGATATGTTGCAGAGTCTCTATTGTCTTTACTTGTTTTGCTTTATTCATTTGTACTAAAGAATAAATTAATTCACTGATGGGCCTTGATTGTGTAGTATAGTCTAAACATGTTGCATTTTAGTAATATATATTTGTAGTACCTTCTTTACACCTTTCAGCAAATGTGAAGGGGTGGTCAGTATAGTCTGCATTTTTTGAGTGATCTTTGGAGCTGCCTAACCATATTATGTAGTCATTGTAGCATATTAATGTGATACAGTCTCTTTTACAAGATCAGAAAGTAAAGGACATTTTCATTTAGTTAAAAAAATTGGGGTCTATATTAGAACAACGAACATTCAAAATTTCGAGTGTTCTAATATCGACCCATTTTCAGCGAACACTGATAATATCGAAGAAACAGAAAACCAAATTTTTTCTTAGGGAAAGAATTCAGTTGTCTGTTTCTGTTGCTTCAGTATTTTCAGCTCTGTGGTGGAAAGTTACGGGTCAGGTTCAAGTAAATGTGCGATTGTGTGGCCGTGAGGGTTAGGGCGGGTTAAGTGAGTTAGGGTTAGGGCGCGGGTCAGGAAAGTGTGAGATTGTGTGGATGTGAGGATTAGGGCAGGGTAGGTGAGTTAGGGTTAGGGCGCGGGTGAGGTGACTGTGTGATAGTGACGGATCTTAGGGTTAAGGTATGGGTTAAGGTAAGTGGATAGTTAGTGGTGTATGTATAGTTTAGTGTAGGGTTATGTGTAAGAGTTTAGGTGTATGTGTGTGGATTGCTGTTTGTTTGGTGTGCTTGTGTTGTGTGTATGTGTTTTGGAACAGCAAATTTTTTCCCTAGGAAAAAATTTGCTGTTCTGCATGTTCGATGTTTTAAATTTTCGATTCATAGGGTTCAATATTAGAACACTCTCAATTTTGAACATTCGGTGTTCTAATATAAAATTGTTGCTGTGTGGTTGCTTTTTGCCTGACAGTCTCTGATGCACAGCTGATCTAGTTCAGGAAATATTATGGCAATATCAGCACACTATTTTTACATGTAACGTGCCATTTTTTCTTCAAGTGCAGGTGCTATATTTGTAGATAAAGCACTGAAGTGCAACATTGTTTGCCAGTAGCAACATTTACATTAGTATTAGTTCTCTTGAATGTGGATTTATTCAGAAAACTTTTACTTATGAAGAGATTGTACATGCTTTCTTAGCATATGTTGTCAGGTGGTTAATATTTCTTATGTTCTCATCATAAGAAATCTTCTATTTAAACTGTGTTGCACATGTCTGGGTCTTACTGTATGATGCTAGTGATCTTTGTGCAATTTCATGTAATCCATCCAAAGCTACCAATAAAGTACATGTAATTTATTTCATCATAAGAATAAGAAGTGCACACAGTCAGCAAAGTGGCTATCGTCTGTGGATGAAAGTACCTTAAGCTCTTGTTATCTGTTAACCTTTTTTTAATCTGGCTTTGCAGGACTAGTGGGTATGTGTGTGAATTAGGCTGGAATATTTTACTCAGGCGCTACTGTGTATTTGGTGAAACAAACTTGAGACGTTACTTTGGCCATTATTATTGTTGTTTTTTTTTACACAGACATCTGAGAAGAACACAGTCAATAATGTGGTGTTAATTGCTGGGTTTGTGGATGTCTGAGGGTAAAAATGACTGATTCTGCTGAATTTATAAAGTTAAACTGTCTTTACAGGACTGGTGTGTGTTTGTGTATTACAAACTGGAATAATTTTCTGTGGCCATTTTTATCACAGTTAAACATGTAATGAGCAAATACTCAATAAACTGGCCATAACTGATTGGTCTATGTACTGGTTGGTTATAATGACAGTAGTTTGAATGGTCTTTTATGGCTGAACGGTTCTGAAATGGGTAATGTCATTACTGATTACCAAATGGTTTCACTTTTTGTTGGAAAACATGTTGAAAGCTACAACTTAAACACACACTCTTAACCAATGTTATTATATTAAAAATAATTAATTTAAACATCTAGTGGATAAGCATACATTTAAAACAATTAGGAAGGTGAATCCAAAAGGACATGTGCAAAAAAGTGAGTGTGTGTGTGTGTGTGTGTGTGTGTGTGTGTGTGTGTGTGTGTGTGTGTGTGTTTGGTGGGACCCATGGTTTGAAAACAGCCAGGGGCCCAAAGTACACTTAATCCATCACTGATTCTAAGTATGAAGTTGTGGTCCCTTGGAGCAAAGGAAATACTTTGCTTTGCACTGGTGTAGAGTGTTTGGCTTGCCCAGTAGATGTGGAGGGAGACATTTCATGTAAAACATTTCTGTTTCTCCATTGGTTTAATTACTTTTTGGTGAGATCTTTCTTCTGTTATTTTGGTTCAGTAGGAATTTCTCTCATCTGTAGTGGAGCCATTGTGTGGCCCTAGATGACTGTTGCAGTCTCTTACAATAAGAGCTTTGCTGCACCACTGCTACACATTACTGTTGCTATTTGTAACAATGGAGTAGTAGTGCATTTGTCTGACCATGCTCTGAGCAATAATTACAATAAGATATAAAGGAATGTAAAAGCACATTGTTAGTGCCAAGGTTTAGGAGAATCTGATTTATCCTGTTCAAAAGTATTTTTCTCCATTTTGTTTCACCACTTCATTCAGCCTGGCAGTTAATATGGATGACTAAATCTCTGACTTGTTAATGGCCTGATTCTTGTGCCAAGAAGGCATATCCAGTTGCATAACTTCTTTGTAGCCAGCTTGATGGATATGGGCATCTTGAGACAATGTAGCAATTGTCTCATGTTTACAGACAACCTCTAAATCCTTAGAGAAACAGACATGGGATACAAGAGGTGTACTTACACAATGACACTGAAGGCTAAACTCTCAACTTACAAGTGCACATGAGGTTGTCAAAACCATGCACCCAACACCCACCTCACACACAACACACATAGACTAACATATGCTAAGGCACTTAAAAGCAATCTTCCTAAACAACAAATATCCTTAGACCATCTGTTGTCAAAGCTATGCCTCAGCAAGCCCAAAGGCACTCATAAAAAAGAACATCTAACACCACACTACATTCACACTCAGTGGAGCCCAAACACTAAGCCCGTAGAACAAGCAAACACACTTCTCAGGACTCATCATAGTGGACTCCATTGTAACACAGATTGATGCCCTTCTAACTAGGCTGAGCAAGGAAAAAAATAACGGTTAGGTGCTTATCTGGACCCAGGATCTTCCAAATCACAAATGCAGTCATGTCATTACACCACAAATACCAGTACAATTCCATCATATTCAATGTAGGTGCATATGACGTTGGACATACCTCCTTGGACTGTATGAAGAGAGACATTATGGAGCTTTCAGGCAATGTGTGTCTGAGACTAGTATGAGCCTAGCATTGAGTAGCATATTACCATTACCAAGGGTGATACAATGATACAATGTATCACTGAGGATGATGTCACAATGCATTGAGCAGCATATTATCATCACCGAGGATGATGTCATCATTGAGCAGCATATTACCATTACTGAGGGTGATGCAATGATACAGTGATACAATGATACAACGTATCACTGAGGATGATGTCACAATGCATTGAGCAGCATATTACCATTCCTGAGGGTGATGCAATGATGCAATGATACAATGTATCACTGAGGATGATGTCACAATGCATTGAGCAGCATATTACCATCACTGAGGATGATGTCATCATTGAGCAGCATATTACCATTACCAAGGGTGATGCAATGATACAATGATACAATGTATCACTGAGGATGATGTCACAATGCATTGAGCAGCATATTACCATTACTGAGGGTGATGCAATGATACAATGATACAATGTATCACTGAGGATGATGTCACAATGCATTGAGCAGCATATTACCATTACCGAGGGTGATGTCACAATGCATTGAGCAGCATATTACTATTACTGAGGATGATGCCGGAGCATGAGTAAAAGATGATTGAAGTTAACAAATGGCTGTCTTTCTGGTGTCCTTCTAAGGGGATCCAGTATTTGTTAGCTTATGAATACATGGTTAACAGATCATGTTGCTTTACCAAGGATGATCACTACCTAGCACCTCTAGGCTTTCAAATACTGGCTAAACCTTTAAACACCCCATAGTGCCTTTTTAGGCAATACAAAATTGACAAACCTACCAACATAGCAAAATCAACTCAACTGAACCTCAAGGTGTTACTGCATAAGGACAGTAGCCTAAATAAAAACTGCACTCCCTCCAAGCCAACTATGTCAGAAACCTCAAGGGCAGCACACAGCAGTATCCTGAACTGATGATTAATGGTGCCACATTCACCAAGCCTAGCAATATACCAAATGTGTTAGCTGACAAATTCAGTTCTAACTTTACTGCCCTCGCCCCCAACTAACCCCAATAAAATATCCTCAAACATAACCCCTCCAGTTATAACTTGGGAGTATGTACTAACTGTGCTTGTTAAAGCCAAAAACACAGCCTCAATGGGCCATGATAACATCCTGGGATGCCTCCTCAACAGTCTAAAATATGACTTACCAGGACCCATGGAGTCACTGTTTAACTATAGTTTTAAAACAGGCTTTGTATCATTAGAATATAGGACTTTGATGGTCACCCACTTTCATAAGGAAGAACCGTCAACACATCCTGGTAACTACACACACAGCCCGACTAGTCTTAGTTACAAAGTCATGAAAACAATTATCATGGAAGTTATCAACAAAACATAGGACACCTCCAGACACTGGATCCATCCCAGTTTAGCTTTGTCAAAGGAAGGTCATGCTTACTGTATATGGGGGACTTCTTTGAGCAATGGATGAGGGGAAAGTGGTGTATACTGCCTACCTGGATCTAACAAAAGCATTTGATACAATATCCTTCTCGGGTATTGTCAACAAACCTATGTAACTAGGCATAAACCCTTTTATAACATGCTGGACAGATAGCTGGCTCACAGATAGGACCTAAAAGGTTAGGATCAGTGAGACCACCTCCATAAAGTGCAGGCCACCAGTGGAGTCCCCACAGAGCTCTAAGCAGGGCCTGCTCATCTTTGACATCTACTTCTCTGAGGTTAAAGCCAATATCAAATGTCTCTGCCTGACCAAGTTCTCAGATGATTGCAAAACAGGAGGAGTCATTGAATCCCTCCAAGATGAGAACACCCTTCAGGAAGGTATAATACAGACAAATGCTTGGTGCCAAAGTCATAGCTTAAAACTCAGTGCCAAGAAGCACATTACAGTACCTTTTGGGAAGTCAGCCACCCCAGTAACTATGTCAGCAATAAAACACCCCTATCGGACACGGATATCCTTTGGAAGGGACTCACGGAAACAGATAGCTGGTGCCAGAGCCATGGCCTGAAGTTAAACACCAAAAAATGTATAGTCATACCCTTCGGGAAAAACAAGGTAACCCCAAGCTACCATATAGGTGGCAATCCACTAAGCACAGAAGAGGTTATCAGGGACCTGGGGACCCAGGTTGACAGTGGCCTTTCTTTTGACACTCACATTGCTAAAGTGGTTAGAAAGACCTTCTACATTGCCCACCTGATCATGAAGGGATTCACATCCAGATCTAGTGAGGTCATTGTTCCCCTGTACTCTTCACTTATTAGACCAATGATCGAGTACAATGCCCCATTCGGGATGTATCTCACCCGACATCTGCAGCAATTGGAGAGACCCCAAAAGTTCCTCACCAAAAGGATAAAGGGACTCCAAAATCTGTCATATGCTGCCAGATTGAAGAAACTCCAGCTCTATTCAGTCGCATACCGTCTTAATTAAATCAAAATATGCTTCAACAAAGCATTAGTTTAAGGGTGTGCACACTTATGCAACCAGATTATTGTACATTTTTTATTTTTTATATTTTTTCCCCTGACAGATTTGTTTGTTTTTCAATGGAATTGTACAGGTTATAGGTCACATTAAAGGTGGGAAAAGTTTTGAAATTATTTATTGTGGTCTCACTTTTTATATCACAAAAACCTGACATTTTAACAGGGGTGTGTAAACTTTTTATATCCACTGTACCTGACCGGACACATGCAGCAACTGGAATGTTCATAACGGTTCCTTACAAAAAGAAATCAGGGAGTAAACACAATGTCCTACTCAGATCGCCTCAAAGCCCTGTCTCTTTTCTTTATATCATACAGACTTCTGAAAAGTGATCTTTGCCTGGCACACATACAAGGCGTCTCTGGACTCTGTTTTGATGAGCCTTTTGCACATCTGCAAAACAAAGAGCATCAGGACTACTAGATCAAAATATTTAAATTTTGCTTGCAACATAAATTGAACATTGAAGAGACAGACATGTTTCTCAGAGAATTTCTGTTCTCTGGGACAGGCTCCCCATCCATGTGAAGCAGAGTTCCTGCCTTGGACTGATGGATGGGTAATCAGGAATTCACCCCTGATCTGTTGCCTATGTCTCTGATGGACAAGGTTAGTTAGTAAATCACCCCTAAATAAATCAGATTTATGGGTCACATTTGGATTGCATGGCTAGGCTTATGAAGACCGTTGTGGTCATTAGCCTAGTATACACATGTGAAGCTATAAGAGTACAGGTTTGAATCTTTCCACTGCATACTTTGTGACTTAGCAAGTCACTTAACCAGACAGTGCTGCGAGGTAATTGGGAATTTGGGCTAGGCTTATTAATGGTCTTAGTAACTTCCTATGAACCTGTAATGATGCTACTCCAGAAAATGTTGCAAATTAGGAAAGGTTTGTCCTGTTATATTTTTATTTGGAAAACTAAGAAAGTATGAGGTGTTGTTCTACTCCTGTTTGTGACTCTCATGGACAGGATATTAAGTCATACCCAGGGTCTGGACAGCATCCATCTTGGGAAAGTGACGGGTTTGTCTCTGTTGTTATCCTTAAGTGGCTGTGATCTCTAGTATACAATGCCATGGTACACTGATGAATGTAAAGTGGATGGGACAAAAATCAGCACATCCAATTCAGAGGTCAATGTCCTCTCCCTAAATAAAGTGGATTACTGTTTATAATAAACTATGTAGCATCTACTGCAGGTGAATGAGGTTAAGCACCTTGGGATTTTGTTCATGAGTGAAGGTGGAGGGAAACAGAAGACTGACCAACAGATGGACACAGTGGTGGCAACACTACAGCCATTGTGTGGAACTATAATGGTGAAGCGAGACCTAAATCATAGGAAAAAGCTCCTCGTTTACAGGCCATGCTATGTCACTGTTCTCAGCTATGGGCATGAGGGATGTCATTCTAGAAATCACAATCAATGCCATTTAGTGTACATTTATTGGCCCCAACTTGTCCAACACACTCAATGCCAGGAGTCTAAACAAGAAACTCCACTTCCTCCAAGATGTCCTTACTTTGGAGAATGCGGATATCTGTGCAGTTACCAAGACATGGTTTAAAGCAATAAAGAGTACTCCAGCAGTGCAAGGCTTCAGTGCTTTCCATACACTTAGACCAGCCATTGCACAGACAGGGACTAAAGGTGAAGGTGTGTCAATCTACATCAGTAACAGGCGCATCTCTAAACTGGTTAAACAGGATGATGTACCGGGGGTCTTCCACATCCAGATGACCATAAACAAAATGCCATACCATATCCTAGCAAGCTACAGGTCACCCTGTAGGTCCCATCAGTTCCATAACCTCATACTTAGACCTGTTGCAGATACTCATCATTCAGCCAAATACCATACTTATGCAGGACCTTAATTATCCCTCTATAAACCTGGAATTCTACATGACCTCAAATTTGAAAGTGCAGAGTTTCCTAGACTTCGAAAACACAAACACCCTGGTACAATTAGTGCATATGCTTGCTAGAGGTACAAATATATTTGACCTGATACTCACAAATATGGGAAAATGATATACTCCCCCAAATGTCATTTTTTTCTCTGGTAAGGTTATACCACAAAGCAGTCTCTTTTGAAATAAGAATCAGTTCTGTAACCCCAGAAAACCATGTAAACATTAGAAACTACTCCAAGGCAAACTATATTTTATTAAGTGATAATCTGTCAAAATTTCAACCCCCTCCAAACCCAGACAGTACAGCAGCCTATGCAGAATTACTCACAGAAGCTCAGTACAACCATGTCAGTGACTGCATAGAGGCTGTTATGCCTACCAGAAGTAAGCCCAAAACTATCTCAAAAAACATAATCCCTCCAAATACCAGTAGGGAGCAGGTCTACGGCCAAAAACAGAGCTTTGATATCCCAGGATGCCTCCTATATAGTTTGAAATATGACCTATCAGGGTCACTGGTACAGGGTTTGTGCCATGTGAATGGAAGACTCTGCAACAGTCATCCCTCTGCACAACAGTGGACCATCAACGCATCCCAGGAACTACAGACCCATTAGTCTGACTAGTCTCATATGCAAAGTTCTGGAAATAATTATCATGGAAATGATTAAAAATAACATAAGAAACCTTCAGACATTTGGCCCAACACTGTTTAGTTTTGTGAAAGGCAGGTCATGCCTACTGCACCTGGTGGACTTTTTTGAGTAGGTCACCAAGGCAATGGATGATGGCAAAGCAGTGCATACTGCCTACCTTGACCTAACTAAGACATTTTACACAGTACCACACTCAGGCATTCCAAACAACTCATGGAATTAGGCATAAGCTCCTGTATAATTAGCTGGATAGCCAGCTGTCTCAAAGACAGGACCAAGGAAGTTAGAATTGGAGAGAACACCTCCACAAATAGGTCAGTCACCATTGTCATCCCCCAGGGCTCTGTACTGGGACTAGGACTGCCCCTCTTTGGCATTTATTTTTCAGAAGTCAAGGTCAATGTCTAGGGCCTCTTGCTGACCAAGCCTGCAAATTGCAAGCTAGGAGCAACCACAGAAGCCCTCCAAGATTCTAACATCTTAGAGAAAATACATGCAGAACAATGTTTTGGAGGATGAGTGAGGTTTAAGGGAAGGTAGGAGTAGATCAATTTCTGTAGTGCTGAATGGATGATAAATATATCAAAGAATATTGTGGTGTATTATACCAAGAACAGAGACCAGGCTTTAAGACAGTCTGCATAGCTTTTGTGATCTAGGCTTTTAAAGTTTTAATGAGAAAGTGTAATGGTCACTCTAGATGTGATAAGTGTTTAGACATGTACATACTGCATAGTGCATTATATTCAATGATTGGTCTGATGAAAGTGGAGTTCTGTAGAATGATTACATCCCTGGACCTGGATGTTGTACCTTTCCATAAGCTGTGAGATAAAAAAAGGACTTCCTTAAAAATGTGAATACATGATAATCAAATGACAGCTCACTGTTCACATCGGTTCCCAGACCCCTGACTATGATAGCTCACTGTTCACACTGGTTCCCAGACCCCTGACTACGATAGCTCACTGTTCACATTGGTTCCCAGACCCCTGACTACGATAGCTCACTGTTCACATTGGTTCCCAGACCCCTGACTACGATAGCTCACTGTTCACATTGGTTCCCAGACCCCTGACTACGATAGCTCACTGTTCACATTGGTTCCCAGACCCCTGACTACAGGATCAACTTTCAGGGTTGTGTTGTCAATGTGGTAGTTACAAGTGAAGTCATGCTTGATGAAGGATACAATTATACATTTCTTGCCATTTATTTTAAGTCCATAGTTTTAATACCAGACATTTGTTTCGGAAAGACTCTCTTGTAGGATTATGGTGTCCTCTGGGTCATTTATGATGGCACCATGTTTACAGTCATCTGCAGACTTGCTTTGATCGCTGAGAAGTAAATGCCAAAGAGGAGTGGCCGAGTGACTGAACCCTCAGGTACATTGTTCGTGACAGGTACTTTGGAGGTGGTAGAGCTGCCCACCCTAATTTCTTGGGTTCTGTTTATGAGACAATGCGCTATCCAATGAATTACATAGAGATTTACATTTAGCTGGGAGAGCAAATCTATGATACTTGAATGTGGGATGGTGTTGAACGCCTTTGCAAGGTCTAGATATGCTCTGTGTAATTGTTTGTCTTCATCCATTGTTTCAATAAACTTCTCAAAGAAGTCAACCAGGTTAAGTAGGCAGGCTCTGCCTTTAACAAATCCAAACTGGCTTGGGTCAAGAGGTTGCAGGTTACCCATTTCCGTATTTATTAAGTCCATAATGATCATTTCCACAGCCTTACAGATGAATCAGTTGAAAATATAGAAAACTTCTGGAAGAACAACATATTGATCAGGAATGAATGCAGGAATGGTTAAGGAGAGGTGAATTCAAACCAAGAGATGAAAGATTAATATTGGCGGCACAAGGTAGTGGTCTATGTACATGCTGGTTTACAAAGTCCATTGAACATGTGGGAGAAACAGACAAATGTTGGTTTTGTAAAACAGAATTGGAAACTATCGCACACCTAGTTGCTGGTTGTGACATACTGCTGTATGCCTTTCATTATACAGTCCTTCTGCCATTAGTATGTCGCATACCTAGTTGCTGGTTGTGACATACTAATGGTAGTAGGACTGTATACTGAAAGGCATAATAATGTGGCAAGACTGCTGCACTGGGGATTGTGCAAACATTATGGTGCTGAAGTGGCTGAATAACACTGGAAACATGAGCCACAAAGCATCATAGAAAATGATGAAGTCTACATCACATGGAATCATCCATTGCCAACAGTTCAAAAGACAGATGCTAAGAAACCCAGATATAGTGGTCCAAGAAAAGAAGACAAAAGTAGCATTGATCATTGAAATCACCACACCCAGTGACTACAGTCTCCTGCGTACAGAGAGACACAAAGTCATAAAATATCAGGATCTGCAAGCAGAAACTAGAGCAATGTGGAAGGAGGAAACCCAGATTGTTCCGATAGTAGTTGGAGCAATGGGTCTTATAAAAAAGTTTCTACAGTCATATTTAGATACGCTACCAATACACATAATTCCATACGACTTACAGAAGGAGCCATTACTGGGCACATTGCGGGTGCTGTGAAGAGCACTTTTGGCTGACATCAATACTAATTTCATGAACGTTAATCGTACTTTGACTTAGGAATGAGGTCCATTCCCGTCATGGTATTAGAAACCCAAAAGACTTGGAGAAATTAAAAAATGAAGCTGATCAGGTTTGTGGATCTGTAATTACATGGGTCCTTTAATGTCCCATCTTTGTGCAAGGTGATGACTGTTGCTGTCCTCTTATTAATCTGGCATGAAGCCTGTTTGAAGGAGGACAAGTCATGTTTCAAGCTGACCAGTAGGCAGCCTGATATGTTATCTGGCCTTTTAGAAGTAGTGTTCCTGGCCTTGGATAGCACCTTGAGGATTTGTTCTTGGGAGATTTGAGGGAAATGTAGATGTAGGTATGCGATCTGAGAATGTAGAAGGAGAGAGGGGTTGAAAAGTTAACCAATGGGTAAAAAGATGACACAGACACACCATTCAGTAAAAACTCCAAGAAAGATGTACCTAAGCTAGTCTTTACTGTATAGCACCTTAAACCTTCTGTAGTAGAACCTCATGTGATATAACCAAATGACCATTAAAGGACATACCAGTGTTTCAGCTACATGGATTCTGAATGTCCATGACTTTTCACTGATTACCTTATATGTTTTTACTGGTGCATTCAGGTCAGTAAAGCCAAATCATACTAGCTATAGACATGCCAAGTTTTGTTCATTTCTGAGCTCACCAGTACAGCATAAATAGATTCCTTACATACACTGCAAGCCTCTTTACTCCTTCTTCCCAAAACATAGTCACCAGTATAAATGCCTGATGCTTGATTTTAAGGAAGGTGAAAAATAATGATCGCAGTAATGTATTCCAGCTTGTTGCTCTTAGACAATTCACTGTCCCTTAGATAAGTTAGAACAACCTTCTGTGCAGCCCTCTGAAGTTTGATTGTAAGGAAAGCAAATAACTAATGACTACACTGTCCTCAGTCCCCACACAAACTATAGCAAATGTATGTGCATACTCTGAGATTTGATTTTGAGGGAAGTTAAAATAATGACTACAATACTGTCCCCAGCCACTCACACAAGCTAGAGCAACCTTCTTTGCATTTCTGAGCACTGCGAGTTTTATAGTTGGTGGGGCTAGGTCAGTGTTTCAGGATAGGGTCTTCTTATTAAGCGTGTGTCAAAATTGTCATAAAGGATTGTGGGTTCTACTAGGTCTTAAGAATTTCTGAGAGTATATATGTCCTGTCATGTGCACTGTAAGCCTTATTTTTGAAACAAAAATATTATACTCTATTCTTTTCTTTTAAAGGTGTTCATGTGCCACAAATATTGTGTGTGGCCACTGATGAAATTGGTGCTATTACACTTTTTTTTCATAGAAGCACAAACTAATACTCACACTGACCCTGACAAGTCAGGTCTGTCATGAGATGCACTGACATTATTTTTTTCACATATACACACTCATACAGACACTGCCCTTCACAAGCTGGTCTGACACAAGATGGAAGCATAAGCACATGCAGACATATACACTGCCCATGTCTCCCCATCCATCCATCTCTCCAATGCTGTCAAGTTGTACCCAACTGCTAGCATAAGCACATGCAGACATATACACTGCCCATGTCTCTCCATCCATCCATCTCTCCAATACTGTCAAGTTGTACCCAACTGCTAGCATAAGCACATGCAGACATATACACTGCCCATGTCTCTCCATCCATCCATCTCTCCAATGCTGTCAAGTTGTACCCAACTGCTAGCATAAGCACATGCAGACATATACACTGCCCATGTCTCTCCATCCATCCATCTCTCCAATACTGTCAAGTTGTACCCAACTGCTAGCATAAGCACATGCAGACATATACACTGCCCATGTCTCTCCATCCATCCATCTCTCCAATGCTGTCAAGTTGTACCCAACTGCTAGCATAAGCACATGCAGACATATACACTGCCCATGTCTCTCCATCCATCCATCTCTCCAATACTGTCAAGTTGTACCCAACTGCTAGCATAAGCACATGCAGACATATACACTGCCCATGTCTCTCCATCCATCCATCTCTCCAATACTGTCAAGTTGTACCCAACTGCTAGCATAAGCACATGCAGACATATACACTGCCCATGTCTCTCCATCCATCCATCTCTCCAATACTGTCAAGTTGTACCCAACTGCTAGCATAAGCACATGCAGACATATACACTGCCTATGTCTCTCCATCCATCCATCTTTCCAATGCTGTCAAGTTGTACCCAACTGCTATAGTGACCCCATGATCATTTGATGAAATAAATAGCCTTTAATAGGCAATTACAGAAAATAGGTAGGTTGTTAGGCCCTTCTTCCATATCATACACACACTTACATACAACCTAGAGTAACCATTCCACCTCCTGCTTGTCTTACAACTAAAAAAAACTGTTATTTAGGCAACAGTGCTACTTTGTGTGCCACCCCACACAAATATTTTTCAGGCAAATTGGAGGGACGACTGTTTACCAACAACAGGTCTTTGGGATTTTAGAGGAAACTAGAACCTCTGGCTAAAGCCCATGCAGAGACAGAGAGTACAGGCAAATTGTTCAAAAAACTCAGCACTGTGAGATGGAAATGATGCATATTGTGCCACTAATCAGTTGCTTTCATGCATATGCTGTTAGACCTCCCCCAAAGATACTCACTTATATGTGTACACTGGTGTGGTAGACAATGATGGAAAGTGAAAATACATCATGACCAGCTGAGATACAAAACAACACCCTGCACATGTATTATACACACATAAGTTATAGTAGTAACAACACCCTGCACATGTACCGTACACAAGTAAGTTATAGTAGTAACACCCTGCACATGTACTGTACACACGTAAGTTATAGTAGTAACATCACCCTGGACATGTACCGTACACACATACATTATAGTAGTAACAACACATTGCACATGTAGCTTACACGCATAAGTTATAGTAGTAACAACACCCTGCAGATGTAATGTACACAAATAAGTTACAGTAGCAATAACTCCCTGCACATGTACTGTACACACATAAGTTATAGTAGTAACAACACCCTGCACATGTACCGTACACACATATGTTATAGTAGTAACAACACCCTGCACATGTAACTTACATGGATAAGTTATATAAGTAACAACACCCTGGACATGTACCGTACACACATAATTTATAGTAGTAACACCACCCTGCACATGTATGGTACACACATAAGTTATATTAGTAACAACACCCTGCACACATACCGTACACACACAGGTTATAGTAGCAACAATACTCTGCACGTGTACTGTACACACATAAGTTACAGTAGTAACAACATCATGCACATGTATCATACACACATAAGTTGTAGTAGTAACAACACCCTGCGCATGTACCATGCACATATAAGTTATAGTAGTAACAACACCCTGCACATGTACCGTACACAGATAAGTTATAGTAGTAACAACACTCTGCACATGTACTGTACACACATAAGTTATAGTAGTAATACTCTTTTACACACATAAGTTATAGTAGTAGCAACACCATGCACATGTACTGTACACACCTAAGTTATAGTAGTAATACCCTTGTACACACATAAGTTATAGTAGTAACAACACCATGCACATGTACTGACACATGTAAGTTATAGTAGTAACATCATCCTGCACATGTGCCGTACACACATAAATTATAGTAGTAATACCCTTGTACACGCATAAGTTATAGTAATAACAACACCATGCACATGTATTGTATACACATAAGTTATAGTAGTAACATCACCCTGCACATGTACCATACATGTTAAGTTATAGTAGTAATAACACCCTGCACATGTACCGTACATGCATACGTTATAGTAGTAACAACACTCTGCACATGTAGCTTACCCAGATAAGTTATAGTAGTAACAACACCCTGCAGACTTACCGTACACACATAAGTTACAGTAGCAACAACACCCTGCACATTTACAGTATACACATAAGTTATAGTAGTAACAAAACCCTGCATATGTACCTTATATACATAAGTTATAGTAGTAACAACATCCTGCACATGTAACATACACACATAAGGTATAGTGGTAACACCACCCTGCACATGTACCGTAGACACATAAGTTACAGTAGTAACAACACCCTGCACATATACCGTACACACAAGTTATAGTAGCAACAACACCCTGCACATTTACTGCACACACATAAGTTATAGTAGTAACAACACCCTGCACATGTACCACACATATACAAGTTATAGTAGTAACAACACCCTGCACATGTACCATACACACATAAGTTATAGTTGTAACAACGTCCTGCATATGTAACATACACACGTAAGTTACAGTAGTAACAACACCCTGCAGATGTACCATACACACATAAGTTATAGCAGTAACAACATCCTGCACATGTAACATACACACATAAAGTATAGTGGTAACACCACCCTGCACATGTACCGTAGACACATAAGTTATAGTAGTAACAACACCCTGCACATATACCGTACACACAAGTTATGGTAGCAACAACACCCTGCACATTTACTGTACACACATAAGTTATAGTAGTAACAACACCATGCACATGTATTGTACACACATAAGTTATAGTAGTAACAACACCCTGCACATGTTCCGTACACACATAAGTTACAGTAGTAACAGCACCCTGCACATGTACCGTACCATACACGCATAAGTTATACTAGTAATCATTTTACACTGATTTCAATAAATACAATGCATTGTGTTACACTACAGTGCAAACCAAATTAATGAGTACTTAACTGTGATCAAGCTACAGTAAGGGTAAATCATTTTTATTTACAGACTGCCCTCATACCCATCAATTATAGACACTTTGTTGGCTGTGTACAAAATGCCTGACCATTAGGCTTGCAAAGTCAGAATAACAACTAATCTGATGTTGTCATTTTCATTCATTCCTCAGCGAATGGATTTGGATCCGATCCTTGGATCTGGCTCTGCCACTCTCTTTAGATTCTAGGATCCAACTCTTGAGCTCCTCCCTTATCCATAATGTCCCTGATCACTGTATTATCTCAGATCTCATTTGCTACTCTTCAAGATCAGACAGGATTGTGATTGCTTGAGCTCCTTGTGGGTTGCAGTGGACAGATAGTTATATTTTTCCATATATATTTTCTGTATCTGCAGTATCGACAGATGAGTCATGAGAACCTTCAGCAGAATCCCCGGCATTATCAGGGGAGTCAACAGAAGAAGGGGAAGGGGAGGAAGAATGCTCCACATTACCAGAGGTAAGAGACTGGTCCAGTGAGAATTTTGTATACAAAGTATATGGTTTAAAGATTTATAACTATAACATAGAATATTGTTTTCAAAAAAGATTTAATTTCATACATTCTAGCAAGCCTAAGGTATTTGATCATATATTACATTTAAAAATGCTTGCTAGGAATGTGAACTTAAAGTTAAAATTGGAGAAAGAAAAGGGAAGTTGTAATGACTTTGAGCAGACACTGCATAGGTGAAGTAATTTCACCCCCCCCCCCTTTGTTGTTGTCAGTAGTCTTGTTTGAAAAATTATGTGAAACGGAAATCAGAGCTAACATTGGTAGAGCTTTTAGGAATAGTAAATCCAACTTGAGTGACGATGAACAGAGTTTATTATCAGACTTGATTAATAACAAAGCCTAAGAATTATGAAGCCTGACAAGTGGGAAGGTGTTGTTATAATGGACCAAGTAATATACACCAGTAAGATACTTGAATTCTTATACAACACTGAATACTTTTTGACAGCCTCCTTAAATGAGTTTAATATTTCAAACTACAGTGTGGACTTAATCCTTGAAGAACTGTTTTTAGAATACCAGTTTAGTGATGAGGAGGTGAGGTTTCTTGGAGTAAGGAAGCCATTGGTCCCATCACTTTTTGGAATACTGAAAGTCCACAAATCTATAACCGACCTCCCCGATGAGACCCATTGTTGCGTCCAGAGGATCAAAAACAATCTTTAGCCAAGTTAATAGATTACCATTTGAAGTCATTTTTTGATGATAAAAAGCATGTTCTGAAAGACTCCTTGCATCTAAAAAGAGTTTAGCACTTTGTGAATACAAAGAGAAGATTATTCTTCTTTGTGTTGATATTAAAGAACTTTTTTGTCAATCCGCCATCAAGAGGGGATGCAGTACTTTATTGAAGCACTGTCAACTGGGAAGCAGGTTATCCCAAGACTCGATAAATATAATGGTTACCTTAATGGACTTGGTACTTAAGCACAATTTTGTTTGGTTCCAGGGGGAATATTTTAAACAAACTAAAGGAGTAGCTATGGGGGCTTGTTCGGCCCCAGTTTTGCCAATATAGTGCTGTGGAGATGGGAGTCCCAGTTTATTTTTGATTCAGAATACAAGTCATTCATTTATAAATATTATAGATTTTTGGATGACATTCTTATTTTATGGGACGATGAAGTGCAGAAGATCCCACAGTTTATAGATTACATCAGTTCTACTACCAATTTTTTGTCATTTACGCACAGTATTCAGTACGATTTTGTGAAAGAGTCTTCTCATACAGGGTAACTATGACTGTAACACCAAAGTGGTAGTTTACATTGCTACCTGTTTGTCTTGTCCATCTTTTCATATACAGAAGACAGAAAATGCCCTGAAAAAAAGAATATATCAACAGACATCAGAGGTGCAGGAAGCTGTTGAAGACTGAGGGGGGGTGCAGAGGGTGAGAGTGGCACTTAGTGATCTAAAAACAGCAATTTCTAAAAACTATTTACTACCAAGACATAGGTTTACTTGGAGAACATTTTAAACATAGCCAATTTCCCTTTTGGTGCTTGAATTAACATTTCCTGATTGGTCTTACCTATCCCACGACTGATAATTGTATATTAGCCCTAGTGATAATAAATGTGATCATACTATAGATAATTTCATGAGACCCATGTAAGGGATGCAGCATTTAAGGAACTGCCTCTATCCATTAGTGGCATGAGGGGCAATCCTGGAGTACATTTTCTATTACCCATCCTTAGATCCAAGTTGCATTTGAATATGGACAGGGATGAGCTTTGTTTTACTTGAATGGATAGTCTGTTCTGGAACAATGGTAGCCTCTGTGATATATATTCATCTCTCCACAACATTCAGTTTAGATACCTGGATTGAATATTTCTGATGCCATTTTACTTGCTGATGTTCAGTAGGTCCATCTGGTCGGAGGATGCCTTGTATGCCAGACACTTTACCTCTAAGCAGTCTGTAGGCTACTGAGTATAGTGATACATCTTGAGTGAGGTGGTCCATGCAAGACCTAGTGTTTAGGACTTGTATCCTTTTAGTAAGGTATCTCTGTGGATATTCCAATTGTTGCATGGGTCTGGACAGATACATGCCAAAGTGGGCATTTTACAAAATGATTGACCTAATGAGGGCTTTGTAAGGGGGACAATAACATCTCTAGAGCTAGTCAAAATCAGTTTGTGTATAAGCTGTGTAATATAGAAAGACTTTCTTATGACTCTGGGCACAGGTTAGTCAAAAGTTAGGTCACTGTACACACAACTTTCCAAATGCCAAACAACTGGGTCATTTCTCATGGGGCATTGTCAATTTGGCAGTTCCCTGGAGTAGATGACTTTGCAAAGGATACGGTAATGTATTTCTTGGAGTTTGGTTTCAATTCATAATTCTGGCAACAGTTATTGTTTGGGACAAATCTTCCTGCATGATGGCAAAGTCATTTGGGGATTCAATAACTGCCCCTAGCTTGTAGTCATCTCAAACTTAGTTGCCCAAAGCTCTTTTGTATTTCCTTCTGCTTTTGAGATGTACATGCCAAATAGAAAAAGTCTCAGCACTGAACCCTGAGGGACTCCATTGGTGACTGGTCTCTTCCCCTATTTTGATCTCCTGCATCCTGTGAGCAAGCATGCATGTATGCATTCTTTGACTCACCTTCCTGATAGTACTAACCTGATTGTAATAAATTATATTCATTGTATAACACAGCACCATTTGCTAGAATGTGTTTTAAATTTGTAGTTTGGAACAGTCTTCTAGTAAGCAATGAAACAAAATGTATGCACCAATAATGACAAAACTACCCACTTCAGAAAATTTCAACCGGAAATAGGCCACTCAAACTTCTGTCATTACAATCCATCAATATCAGTAAATATGCAAAATCTCTGCAGATGTAAGTCATCTAAATAATTTCACATTAAAGGGATTGTAAATTGAAAAGTTGCTGCTAGCTAACACAACTTTATATTTCATTGTTTCATCTACAAATAAAGTGCCTGTTGCCCTTGAACAATAAATGGCCTATATACTTAAAAAAAAATGATATCTAGTAATTTTTATGGGGGAAATGGGCAGCAAATTGATTACAGAAACATAGTTACTAAACTCCTCCTCCAAAGGACATTCATAGGAATGCAGCACATCCCCTCCTTGTGCTACTAACAATGCAAACAACTTAGCATAAGTAGCACTAAACTTCTCTTCCCCCAACGCTCTCAGCTCCTTGTAAAATCCACTTCACAGTCAACTAAATCTCTCAACATCGCAGCACAAGAACTCTGGAAAATAAGCAAAATGTATGGGGGGGGCAAAACCAGGGACACATTTTAAATATTGCGTGTATAATCTTAGAAAGTTGCTAAAATAAAGTGTTTTGTGTCACCATGTGTTTCCCGAAAGATAGGAAGACTGAAACTTGACAGGCTATCATTATTTAGTTAATTCAGTTCTCATTAATTTGCCAGAAAACCACAAATTTTAAGAGGAACAGACCAAAAGTATGAGCCAAATATTCTGTGAAAATCTGGACAGTTGAGAGGTATGGACTCAACTCCCTGAATCACAAGTGGTGGTATGGGTGGAGAATTAGGCACTTGTTTGAGCCTGAGTAACACTAACCACCAGGTATACCTAACTGGGGCATTACACACACTTACACACACACACACACACACACACACACACACACACACACACACACACACACACACACACACACACACACACACACACACACACACACACACACACACACACACACACACACACACACACACACACACACACAAAAATAACTCCTGAAAATAAAAGAACAAAACTCTCCTTACCGGCATGACTCTGGCTCTGGCAGTGCCAACAGAACAGCGGCAGCATAACTCCTGTAAAACCGTGAGTGAATCCACGTTAGCATGAAAACTCCACTTCATTAATTTTTTTATGACAGGTCTTGCAGCTGTAAAAGTGGGGGGGGCTCCCATTCCCCCTAGATCTATGGTTCCAGCACCCATGACATACATATTCTATCCAGAAGAAGGACAACAAGAATGCTCTTTATAGGCATTCAGTAAATTGTTTGAACTTTGAGACATTTTTATTTTGTGTACTTGAAAAGTGTGTGACAATGAGAGGGGAGGAAATTGGTCAGCCTTTTCAGAGTACGGAGAAATGTACAGGCAAGTAATGGGTAATGCCCCCAACCCCCTGGGATTAATGACAGGATTTCAATAAGCAGCATACTAACACTGAAATCTGATGGCATTTACTGTCACTGTATTTATTAATTGTAAAGTTTAGGGGGTTTCATAGTTTTTATTATTTTTTATTTTTATAACTAATAATTATAACTGTTATGTGTTTTAATTTTGCAATATTTTAGGAAGGAATTGCAACATTTGAATGGTCGTGTCCAAATGGTGAGTTTTGGTTAATGTTGTACTGTTTAGTATGGAACTGCTGTGGCTTCTTTAAGTGATTTAATTAAAATGTGTGTAACTTAATTTGACTAAGGTTATATAAAAAGGAAGTGAGGTAGTGATTGTTTTATCTTATGAAGTGCTGTGTAATTTTAATAAAGGAACAAATGTGCTCCTCATAATAGTTGTGTCCGTGGTGTCAGTTAAACTTGTAATTCTTTATTTTTTATTTTTATTGTGGTTGTGTTCTTGTGTACAGCCTCCTAAGAAGAATTCCAAGACCTTGCATCCAAAGTCTTCAGATCTAACACCAACTACAGTCAAATCTCCTCAGCCCCATGCTTCACGATTTTCTTCATTACTGGTATCCCCAACATTGAGGTCTCCTTTTTCGCAAGAGACTCCCAAAAGGTTGTCCAGGCCATCTTCCACTTCCTCTTCTATTAGATCTTCTCGAAGTCTTTCCAAGTTGGAGGTGGATAGGGTGATGAGAAAATTCCTCAGAACACAGATCCAGTTGGTGGTCCTGATGGCTCTGTCCCCATCAGACCTGTGAGTCTTCAACCTTCTTTCTAGCCTGTACTTGCTCCTTCTCCAAACCGGCCTGCTATTTTGGAGCCCATGGATGCAACAGCCTCAGGATCTGAAGGTTATTTCATCTTCCACTCTGGCAGTTTCCCTGATCCAATCATCCCTGACTCCACTGGAACACGAAGGCTGTCAGAGCCAAAGCATCTATTTTGGGTCCAAGAGGTTGCCTTCGACTTCCTCTCAGATCTTTAGTATTGGATAGCTTGGCTCTGACTTCTCCCTTGGAGTGGAGGGACAGGGATGCCTGGGCATTGTTTGATGTGAGACTCGCAGCTCTGGTGGGATTGTCCTGGGCTTCTCCTGGTCCCTCTGCCTTCAAGGTGGTGGAAAGGGTCTTCTGACATCCCAAAGTAGTTTTGATTCCTCCTTCATTGGATCCATGTCCTGTTCCCTCTTTGGATCTTGTGTCTGAGCCTTCTCATTCTACACCTCAGGGACAGCCTGCCCAGATGAGTTGATAAGCAGTTCCTGCCAGGGAGTTCCCCATCTCTTCAGACACCTTTCTGAAACATCCCACTGAAGAGGTCCCTCAAAAGAGATAATGCAAGAGGAGGCAATTGGATTCCCCACTGGAATCCCACACAGAAAACATTGATTTTGATGAAGGAGAAGGGTCCCCTAGATCTCCACCTGAGGATATTTCATTTGAAGACATCTTAGAGATCCTGTACCAAAAAGATGGCTTGTCTTCCCAAACCCATTTCCAAGAAAAATTGGTGTTCTTGGAATTCTTTGGGTCTGGACCTTCTATGTCTTGTGTTACCCTGCCTGCAGATGAGCTAATAGACCTTGTCTCCTGCAGAGCACGGAAGGAACTGGACCTCGTAGAACTGAACTCCAAACATCTAGACAAGATTTTAAGTGTTCCTACTGACAGACAACCCTGGACAAATGGTATTTCTGTAGATGCCATAGTTGTTGTGGCAGCCACTAAGAAGGGGTTGGCTGAACAGCACTCATCTATCCATCCTCCCAACAGGGAGTCTAGAGTGTTGGACATGTTTGGGAAGGAAGTGTACACATCAGCAACCTTTGCCCTATGGTGGCTAAATTATTTGGTGTATTTCATTAGGTTACAGAGGGACTTAGTCAAGGAACTCTCTAACTTTACCCTTGGTCCATATCCGCAGAGGAACAGGAGTCCTTTTCCTCATGACTAGTCACCCAACAATCTATTACTAATGCATCCATGAGATTAATCTTGCACACAGCTGAAGGTTCCTCATGGGTTGCTGGTTCAAGCATAGCCATTAGGAGACATACCTGGATTTCATTGTGTGATTTTATGGAGCCCTTTAAGGAGTTGTTCATCAGTGCTCCCTTTGATGGATCTTCCTTGTTTGGGCCAACAATTAAAGAGACTGTCTGCTGCTGTGAGAAGGATGAAAAGACCTTATCTGCCATGGGAATCCACTTTTCTACCCCACAGAGACCTTTTTCCAGGAATCAATGTGGTGGCAAAAAGATGTGGTTCTGAAAATCTCAAGGACCTTTTCAAAAGTCATGCAGAAAGTGTTGCCCAGAGGCAGAGGGGAAATAACTGCAATGGAAGATACTGCCCACGAAGCAGGTAAGGTCCGCAGAGCCAAGGGTCTCAGGATTCTTTCTCTGACAGATCCTTTCAGCACTTCTGGAAGGTTGCCAACTGTCTCTCTCTCTCTGAAGACAGTTAGAGGGTGCTTGTCCTTACACCCAAAAGCCTGGATAGCCATCACAAAAGATTTAAGGGTGTAAAGGATCATATCCAGATGACATTTCATTCTCTTTTTACAAGTTTCCCAAAGGATAAAATGGGAAAACCAGTTTCAAAAATTACATTATCTAAATGGATAACAGATTATATTTCCTGTATTTATTCTTTGAAAGGCCTAAACTTACCAAGACAACCAAAAGCTCATTCAAGTAGATCAATGGCTACATCAGCTGCCCTTTGGTCTAGAGCCTCCATTGATGACATTTGTGCAGCTGCCAAATGGTGTAATGCTCATACCTTTATTTCCCATTACAAATTGGATATCATCTCCAGGAACAGAGCATCATTCAGTTCTGCTATTCTCCAGAACATCCTTCCATGAGGGCCACCCATGATTACTATAGCTGGGGACTCTGTCACATTCATTGAGGAATGAATGACAATGACAATGTTAGATACAAAAGTTATGTACTCACCATAACTTTGCATCTGCGTTTTCCATTTTCATTCTTCCTCAACTTCTCACCCATGTTCCCCCTATCCATGTCTTTGAGAGAGACCTAAGAGAATTGATGTTTAGGAACCATAGTTCCTGTTTGAGCTCCTGATCTTCAGCTCTTTCTTTTCTGTCATAGCTAACTTGAGATACCTTGTTGTGCTAACAAACTCAATCTGAGATAATACAGTGATCAGGGGCATTATGGGTAAAGGAGGAGCTTGACAGTCAGATCCTAGAATCTAAAGAAAGTGGTTGAGCCAGATACGAGGATCAGATCTGATCCCATTCATTGAGGGAGAATGAAAACGGACAACACAGATGCACAGTTATGGTGAGTACATAACTTTTATTTTAACTTAAGCAAATAGCAGCAGGAGCAGCCCCTGACAGTAATTATTGTTAGTTTGTTGACTGTGTACACTTCAGATGTTCAGTTGTAATAAAATTATTTCAACTGTGTAGCACACAGACACTGGCCAGCCAATGTATAAAATATTCCAACTTATTTTACGCAAATACACATTAGTCCTGCAAAGCAATTGTTTTTGTCTGCAGGATAATAAAAAAAGACTTAGCTGCTGCAATTCACATCATACTGAGTGAAATACATCCCAGTCACAGAAGTCTCTAGCAGACACTTATGGTGCTACTGGCTATAAATTCATAGAAATATAGGATGTACACTAGGCAAGCAGTCATGGGGACTATAAGAAACGTAGTCATATACATATTTAAGTTGGCACAAAAATTCTTGCCACCCTTTTCAGGCACTTAATAGTCCTCACTTCTTAAAGCAAGCAGGGGTGCACATGATAACCTGGGTGAAAATTTGTCTGTACCCATCCTATCATCAAGACTGGCATTAAAGGTAACCTTGGTAATACTCTGATTAACCTGTAGTTGTAACTTATTTCATAAGCTGGGAATCCATTAAGCTAGGGACCGATCACTCCAATGAATCTTGTTCACTTGTTGGTGTGAATTTAGATCCCTAGTGTGGGTATTTGCAGAGCCACTGGGTTTGCAAAGAAGTAGGAAGTCAAAAAGGATTTGGTCATTAATACTTCAAAAAGCAAGACACATGTCACTTCAAAGCATCTGCAGTGTTACTGAGTATAAAGAGAGCCATGTTAATCTGTTGAGACAGTTGAAGGATTTAAGGCCTTTAATTTTCTTGGTTAGAAATCTTTGGAGCCTTTCCAGTTAATCAATAGACATGAATTTGAACATACCAAAGGTGGCATCGTACTCTAATGGGTTTGAAAATAGAACATTGCTCTTTTAGGATAAATTCTTTATATCTTGAAAATATTTCCTTAACGATTAACTGGCCCAGATAGAAAGATTTTCTGACCAGTGTGAAAACATGATAAGCAAATGACAGAGAGTTATGCACATAAGTACCAGGTCTCTTATGATCATAACTGTATTAAAAGAAGTATCATTTATAATGTGGAAGCATGTTTTTGCCAGGTATTACTATGCTGTTCTGTTTTTCTGCAATTATTATTTTCCTTAGAACCATTACATCCAGTACACTATTCAAAATGTCTCGGTTTTCTGGTCATCCCCACACATACATTAGAAACAAAACAGAATTCATTGTCTTCCTCTCAGGTGGGACCAAACAGAAACCTGACAATTTTAAGTGTGTATTATAGGGTACCACAGCTATAGCTTCTGTGGGCAGGTGCACCATGGCAATGACTTTTTTTTTTGATTGAAAAAAAAAAAGGAAAACACCCTGGCGAAATGCTACCTTACAGGGTTGCCGTTCTTCTACAAAGCCAGCCATAGACAGATCT
>NC_056750.1:73843087-73910587 GCF_019279795.1 Protopterus annectens | reverse complement strand
GGTGCCAGCTCGACGCCCAACCTTCAACGAAGGCACGCCCATTTACGCACGCATGTCTTTCGAAGGCTACCCAACCATGGGGAGGACATGCAGACTCCACACAGAAGGCACTCCCAAGCCATGCCGAGAATCGAACGGGAGAACCTCTTGCTGTGAGGTAACAACGCTACTGCCGTACCACCGCAGTTGTTAAAAATGGCAATTTGTGCATTGCTCTATATTTTAGTACTATCATTATGAAACAGCAATCTTTGCTTTGCTCTGCATTTCTAAGACTATGATTATATAAGAGTTGTATGCAGATTTTATCAACTTTCAGAAAACATCATACTTCAGCAATTACTTATGTGTGAGGCCACAATTTGACCTGTTATGGTGCTGCGGTAGCGTTGTCACCTCACAGTAAGACGCTGTCCGGTTCGATTCTCAGCTAGAGCGTCTTCTGCATGGAGACATGCGTGAATGGGTGTACCTTCGTTGAAGGTTGTGTGTCAGGCCTGGCAAGCCAGTACATAAAAATCAACTGCCAATCATTAGCGGACCGGAGTTCCGCTGTGGCGACCCCTAATCGGGAAAAGCCGAAAGACACAAACAATTCTAATGAAGCTTTTGGGCTCAGCAGGGACAGCTCATTTTAATGGCTGTGTGGTTGTAGCCCCTTCCCAGTTAAAAAAAGCCTTAAGAAATTGGATATATTTATTTATTTATTTATTTTTTTATTTTTACATTTGTTAACTGAGTTAGTCTGTCTGGGTTCTTAGAAGCCCTTTTTCAGCAGAGACCCGATTAGAAAAGCTCCCCAAAAAAAGTTTAAGTAAACAAACAGTAAGAACAAAGATAAACACAGATCACATTTTAAGTATACATACTTATAGGTTCATAGGTAGGTATTAGGCTATCGGCCCAAGGGCCTACGTAAGCCTAGCCAACAAGGTTCCCTGGCTTATGCCACCCAAGAAAGTTTTTATTTTCCTGTGCCCCTGTTGAGAAGAGACACAGAAATGATCCCCGGGGTGTATTTCCTATTTCCCATCCACTCATCAAGATTTTTCTTGAAGAGTGCTAATGAAGAACTTTGCTTGACATAGATGGGTAACCTGTTCCAGAATATGGGAAGTCTCTGCGACCGGAATCTATCCCTCCAGCATGTCCTGTTTATTATGGAGGGATTGGGATTTCTTTAGGTGTGGCATGTCCAACAGCTCTGGGTTTGACATAGCTTTATATGTTAGGCAGAGATCACCTCGGAGTAGGTGACGTGCTACGGAGTAAAGCTGGAGTTTTTTGAGACGGTCAGCGTAGGGCATTTGTTTGAGGCCAGTAATCCTTTTGTGAGGTACTTCTGTGGCCTTTCCAGCTGCTGCAGATGTCTTGTGAGGTACAGTCCAAAAGGGGCGATGTACTCTATAATGGGTCTAATGATTGTTGAGTATTGGGGAACAATGACCTTTTTTTCCTGGATGAGAACCCTTTTATGATGAGGTGTGCCATGTAGAAGGACTTCTTGACTACTGTGGCGATGTGACTATCAAAGGAGAGACTACTGTCCACCTGGGTCCCAAGGTCTCTTATCACACATTTGCTGTTAAGTAGATTGCTGCCTATGTGGTAGTTCATGGGTACAGAGTTTTTGGCATTGAGCTTGAGGCCATGGCTCTGACACTAGGCATCTGTCTTGGCGAGGCCCTTCTGTAGGATGTCCACATCATTTGGGGACTTGACTGTGGCTCCTAGTTTGCAGTCATCTGCAAGCTTCATTAGCCAGAGGATTTCTGTGTTAGCCTGTACTTCAAAGAAGTAGATACCAAACAGGAGAGGTCCCAGGACTGAACCCTGTGGTACTCCACTTGTCACTGGTTTGAGGTCAAATTTGGAGTCTTCAGCTTTTACAATTTGGGTTCTGTCAGTGGTAGTTGGCAACCCATCTTGTGATGTAGGGATTTATACTTAGTTTAGTGAGTTTAGCTATAATTTCAGAATGGGGGATGGTATCGAAAGCCTTGGCGAGGTCAAGATAGGCTGTGTGAACCATCTTACCCTCATCTATGTCTTTGGTGACTGCCTCAAAGAAGTCAATCAGGTTCAGGAGGCATAATCTGCCTTTCACAAACCCAAACTGGGTGTAGCATGCAATAAAGGAATATATAGAATGGATAGAAATACAATACAATACATATATGGAAATATTCATTTAGTATGGCAAGAAGCTAAGCAGAAATATGGTAGGTCTAAGGTCAGTACATTGCTGAACCAAGGTACTAGGCATGAAGTAAGTAAATATACAGATAAAGTTGTGTGAACTTTGGAAGATAAATAAATTAAAGAACAGTAATAAGGGATTATGGGAATTGAGTGTAACATGAGCTAACTTGTATGGAATATGACGGAAAAAAAATGTGTAGGTAGTAGTAAGAGAGAGAGCTAGAAGTAATACAGTTAAGTTAGGTTATCCCTGAATGTTTCTTGGGTATTATTTTATAGCATGAACATATCCAATTTAATAGGAAAAAAGATTTAAGCTGCTTCTTGAAGGCATTTTTGTCTTTAAGTATTCTATGGGCTAAAGGGAGTGTGTTCCAATTTTTTGCAACTGAATGACAATAGAGTATTTTCCCAAAGGTTTTGTTTGGCTTATGAACTTCAAGAAAGTATTGATTAGTACTTCTTAGTGGGTGTTGAGGAGTATAAAGTGTCAGACAATTTGCAAGGGATGGGCAGGATTTGGATTGTTTATTATATTATGGGCTATAAGGAGTTCGGATTGAGGCAGTAAGTTGGAAAATTCAGGCCAGTGTAAAGCCTTTAATGAGAGGCAGTGATGGGATTTGTAAGGCTGATTTGCAGCAAATCTGGCTACTTTGATATATGTGGTTTCTAGTTTGGATATTAGGTTACTCTGTAGATGGGTAAGAATAGGTGAAGCATAGAGTAGGGATGGTAGAAGCAGGGATTGGGCGAGGGGTGCCCTGGTCGCACAGGGAAGAAAGTGTTTGTGACGGTAAAGCAGACCTAGTTTTTGGTGTTTTTTTTTTTTTTTTTATTGAGCTATGAATGTGATTGTTGAATGTAAGTTCTTCATCAATTATTGCTCCAAGGAGTTTTGTTTGGGTGTCAACAGAAATTTTAGTTCCATTAAGGGATGTTATAGAAAAGTTCTGTTTTGCATGTTCCAGATTTTTAGGTAGGAAAAGTAGTAGCTTAGTTTTTCTCACATTTAGCAGGAGTTGGTTGGATTGTAGCCAGTTTTCAACTGAGTGGAGTGAGTTTTGTGTAAGGAATTGAAGGTTTTCTATGTTGTCAGCAGAGTTGATAATGGTCGAGTCATCAGCATATTGAATAAGATTGGATTGGGGGCATGATGAGAAAAGGTCATTGGTAAATACATTGAAGAGGAGAGGGCCCAAAATTGTTCCTTGTGGGACCCCTGTCCTAACTGCTAGAAAGGGGGAGTAAGAAGAGTTCCATCTAACAGCCTGGTGTCTATTAGTGAGGTAATCACAGAACCAGGAGTTGGTGGAGTTTGAGAAGCCTAGGTTGGAGAGTTTATGCTGAAGTATGGTATGAGATATGGTGTTGAATGCTTTCGACAGGTCCAGAAAGAGGGCTGATGCTATTTTGCTATTATCCCTGACTTGAGCAATGTTATTTGTAAAGGATACAAGAGCAGTAGCTGTGCTATGTGTGGGGCGGAAGCCATGTTGAGTTGGTGTGAGTAGGTTTTCTTGTAGCAGATGATTAAGCACTTGCTTATGGATACACTTTTCCAGTATTTTGTAGAGTAGACAGTATGGCAATTGGTTGGCTCAGTGGAGTTTCTTCCTTTATGAAGAGGTACTACAAAACATTTCTTCCAAATTTCAGGGACTTTGCCCTCTTTTATGGATCTATTAATCACGATAGATATGGGGTCTATTAATCAGGATAGATATGGGGTCCACTAATCAGGATAGATATGGGGTCTATTAATCAGGATAGATATGGGGTCCACTAATCAGGATAGATATGAGGTCTATTAATCAGGATAGATATGGGGTCTATTAATCAGGATAGATATGGGGTCTATTAATCAGGATAGATATGGGGTCTATTAATCAGGATAGATATGGGATCTATTAATCAGGATAGATATGGGATCTATTAATCAGGATAGATATGGGGTCTATTAATCAGGATAGATATGGGGTCTATTAATCAGGATAGATATGGGGTCTATTAATCAGGATAGATATGGGGTAAGCTACAGATGTAGCGGCATGTTTAAGGAATAACGAAGGAAGGTAACCAGCTGAGGGTGAACCAGGTTTTAGTTTAGTTAACAGCAGCTTGATGTAAGAAGTGGGAACAGGTGATAGTGAGAATGAGAGTGAGGGTGAGAGAGGTGAATCAGAGGTGGATGAAGATGTAGATGGATTGAAAGAGGTGCGGGTGGAGAAGTTAGTTACAGTTAAGTTTTCAATGGTTTCAATGAGGAACTTATTAAGGAGGGTTGCTCTTTCCAGAGGAGTCTTGTCAGAATAAGGTGTGGGTGGGGTAGGAGTACCAGGTGATAGAAGTTTATTGATAGATTTCCAGAATTTTTTAGGATTACAGTTGGGATTGTTAAGTGAGGATTGGTAATAGGTCTTTTTATCAAGATTGATATGTTTTCTTTACTTTTTTTCTAAGTTCCCTGTAAGAGATAAGGTTGGAAGAGGTATTATTACCTTCCCAAGTTTTCCAAGCTTTATCTCTGGTCTTCATGAGTGTAAGGGTAGTTTTAGTTAGCCATGAGGCACATCTGAATTTGATGCGAGTCTTCCTAGTGGGGGCAAGGGAGTTGAGGATGGACAGAAAGGTGTTGAGGTGTAGGACTGCTTCACCGAGAGTGAGATTAGAGAGAAAGGACCAGTTTATAGTAGAGAGGAGGTGATTTAGTGAGTCAGGAGAATAGCTAGATAGATCATGGGTCACCGTATATTGTTGTGCTTTATGCAGGTGTTCAGAGTTTCTGTGAACTAGTAAAGGTAGGTGGTCACCTTGTGTGTCTGGTAGAGTGGTTGGATTATGGTAATGTTGGGGGTGAGATACTAGTATCCTGTCAATAAGTGAACCAGTAGAGGAAATTTTATGAAGGTGGGTGGGGGAAGAGATGAGCTGTGTGAATCCATACAGGTTGAGAGAGGTAGAAGGTGATTCTTTATTGATCTGCAGCCAGCCAGTATTGACATCTCCTAGTATGATGGTTTCATAAGGGATAGTTTTAGATATCCAGGATCGAAAGTGTTCTAAAATGAGGACATTACTTCCAGGAGGGATATAAATTGATGCAATGGCAAGTTTTTTATGGTGGCTAAGTTTAAAGTCAGCTAAAATTATCTCAGCTGGGAGAAAGTCAGATATGGGGAAAGAGACAGGGGAGACAGGCAGTTAGAATACATGATTGTGACTCCCCCTCCTCTTTCTGAAAGCCTGTCATGCCTGAGGATATTGTAGCTAGGGGGAAGAATTTCAGAATTAGAAATACTTGGTTTTAACCAGGTCTCACACAATTTATTTTTCATTAAATAAAAAGCAATAGTTGACTTTCCCATGTCTAAGGAGTTCTGAGATCCTTAGAAAATAGCTTACTGCACTTGCTGGACCATTTTCAAAACAGCCTACTATTAGAAATGCTCCAAATGGAGAATGAGGCATTTGCACAGTAACACATGCCTTCCTGCTATTTTGAGAAATGTGAAAATATCACTAGGCGTCATTCATACTGCCTTAAGCTGACTCAGGTGTTGAAAATAGATCTATTACCACCTGTAACATGATGTTCTTTAACAATATAACAACACCTATACACTGATCAATAAATTAGAACTACTAGGTATCTGACACAAAAAAGAAAAAATTAATAGACTGCTGCAGAGGTAAGAGACCAGAAATGCAGAAATAAGTGTTTTTTAACTACTAGTATGCATGCCATTGCCAGACATAATATAGAAAGATAAGCATTTGTTTTTGATTTAAGTGTGCAAGTGTGTATATGTGTTTGTGTGTGCTCTCAACTGCCCTTGACTTCACAAGCTTCCCTGATTTTGTTTCATATTTTATTCTGTTCCTCCTCATAAAATATGGTTTTCTGACTAATTGGGGAGGGCAGCAGTCAGTAAGTAATGACAGATATTTAAGTTTCTGACCTCATACCCATTACTAAAGGCAAACTAATGCAAAACCTGTTATTCTAGCAACGTTCCATGTATATAAAGACAATATCTGTATTTGATTTTGGGCCTCTGTCTCCTCATTTTTTTGTCTTTGTTCCTGATCCTTAAGCTCTGAGTTTGAGAGGTATACCAAGGGGTTAGAAGACTCAATGGATTGTGCACTGTCTTCTGAAAGCATTGAAAATACACATTCCTGTGTAGCAATTATTTATGTTTTTATTTATTTATGTGATCGCAATTAGACATCTGTGGTATACATTCACAGTCATACAAGCAGCTGCAATTGATAGATACATATCTGTGTGTTTGTGTTCAGAGGGTTGAAATAGGATGTACTGTATGTTGGACAGCAACAAACTGAAAAACATATCAATTTTCATTTATCCCAGTCAGACAACTGATGTGTATGAAACAATAGAATTTGCTGTAACCAGTGGAGACATCACAACACAACACTGAAAAAACAATATTTTCAAAAACGACAAGCCAGTAAAACCTAGAAGAAAAGTTTATTCAGAAATTCTCTTAGCACCTTGGTTCTTCAGCCTTTTCAGAGTACAGTACCAGTGGGGACATCTATGAATGTTTGCATATGTGTGCAGAATTGGTTAAAATAAATTGCTGTAGGCAAGCATTATTATTTTTATTTTATTACAATCTGATATCTGGGGGTACACACTCAACAAATATGGCGTTAAGTGCTGGGTACTACTATCCATGCATGAAAATGACTGACCATAGTGTTGTTTGCTCAAATTAAACAGTCATTATTCTGGCTTTGTGGGACTACTGTGCTTATGAAATAGAACATTTTATGCTGGCTACTGTTTGTGTGAAGCAAAGCTGAAATGCATTACTGAGGCTATTTTATCACACTTGGACATCTGAGGTGTGCACAGTCAACAAACTTGGCTTTAATTGCTAGATACATACTGATCTGCTGTAATTTGCTGACTTTAAGCAATACTTATTCTGGCTTTGCAGGACTAATCTGTATTTGTATGAAGCAGTACTTTACTGTGGCTTCTGTTTTTTGCAACCCAGATAAAATACATTACCATGGCCAAGATATTTTTTATCACACCCAGATATGTGCACAGTCAACAAAGTGGCTATAATTACTAGGGAGGGGGTAGGAGGTTTCTCTGTAGTTGACAGTGACTGATGCTGCTGTCATTTGTTCAAGTTAAACAGCCATTATTTAGGCTTTGTGGGACTAGTGTATAGTTGTTTGAAGCAAACTGGAATAATTTCCTGTGGCTACTCTGAGTGAGCCAAAACTGAAATACATGTACTGTTACCAATTTTTTATCACAGACATCTGAGGTTTACACATTCAACAAAGCATCTATAATTGCTAGGTATGGGGTTCTCTGTTGACATGATGCTGCTGTCATTTAATTATTTTAAACAGTCATTATTCTGATTTTGCATGAGTAATCTGTATTTCTGTGAAACATATTCAAATACTTTAATGTGGTTTCTACTTGGATGAAATAAAGTTGAAATACAACACTACTGTGGCCACTATGATCTTATAACGGACATCTGAAGTGTACACAGTCAACAACATTGGCATTAATTGCTTGTTGCAGGGCAATTGCTGACTACGAGTGACTAAGCCTGCTGCCATTTCCTTAAGTCATCATTATTCTGGCCTTGCACAACTAGTGTGCATTTGGAATGAGCACAGTCAGCAAAGTGGCTGTAATTGATGGATGCTGGGTCTGTAGATGGTTGTAAATGACTGTGTGTTTTGGGAAGGCATTGCAATGTATGTAAAGTAGCTTGTTGGCCAAATTTCTTTCCCTTTCCATCACAACCAGACATCAACATTGTACATAAATAAGTGGTCATTTATGGCAGTCTGTTCAGGACATGTGCAAAGCAATTGATTATTGGCACAGTGACATTGTGAATATCATTGTCATCTTACAGTGCTTCATTCACTGACTTTATTTTTGATATTGGTTCCTTTTTGGTGGTGTACTCCTTGTATCTGTGTGGATTGCATTCAGTTGGTCTGGTTTCTACCACCAGACCATCAGCTGTATAATGTATGGCTATGGCCAATTGTGCTTTCACTTTCATCCCAACCTAACAACTGAGGGGTACACAGAAGATGTTTACCTTTTTTTAGGAGAATAGGAAGGCAGTCAGTATTGCAAGATATGATTTATACATCTTTGCAGACATTTGTTTTCTCACTTTATTGAGCACTACTGTTTTCATATCCTTGAGCATTAAGCTGTGGAGAAAACATATTTTGTACTTGAAAGAAAAAATATACATTAATTTCTTTCCTTACTAGTGACTTTATTCAAGCCATCAATGGATCAAAACGATGGAAAAAATCTGTAACGTATCCCAGGGCATCTACAGCCCTTTGACTACTAGGGGACTAGTGATCTGGGACTCCCCCTTGATTAATTCAGTTACTGCCTCCACACTTGTTAACGATGCAGTTTTGGCCATTTAAAGTGTTTTAAAAGTGAGGCAAAGCGTGAAAAAAAAAAACAAGAAGTAATCTGTCTAGATTATGTGGGACCAGAATGGAGAAACAGGGTATGGGCACTGTGTGTGTGTGTGTGTGTGTGTGTGTGTGTGTGTGTGTGTGTGTGTGTGTGTGTGTGTGTGTGTGTGTGTGTGTGTGTAGGAAGTATGCAGTGGTGAGCCCATAAGGTCCTTTGTTGATGGCTATATTTCACATAAGGTTGGCCCTGTTGATTTTAGTCAGGTATCTCAAGTGTATGTAATCAATAAAATGGCTGGAATGAGTGGGTACTGAGTTAGTCTGTGGGTGAAAGTAACTGGCTCCATCTGTTGTTTGATCACAGGTAAATAAATGGTCATTGATCTGCTGCAGTACAACCCCCATCCCACTGTAATTGGATCCGACCTTTCAATTGTTTCCTGCAGCCCGTTGCCTTACTTTGAAGTCACCAGCCACCACAGGGACTTATAGGTTCATAGGTAGGTACTAGGCTATCGGCCCAAGGGCCTACGTAAGCCTAGCCAACAAGGTTCCCTGGCTTACACCACCCAAGAAAGCTATTTTCCTGTGCCACTGTTGGGCAGAGACACAAAAGTGATCCCCAGGGGTGTATTTTCAATTTCCCATCCACTCATCAAGATTTTTCTTGAAGAGTGCTAATGAAGAACTTTGCTTGACATAGATGGGTAGCCTGTTCCAGAGTAAGGGAAGTCTCTGGGGCAGGAATCTATCCCTCCAGAATGTCCTGTTTATTTTTACTTAGTAACTTATTGTTACTTATTACTTAGTCTTGCATTCATACACAGCTTACCTGTAGAAACTGTAGATTTGAAAACAGAGATGGAATTCAAGAATACGTCAGCTGGACATAAAGCAGTTATTATGAGAAGTTGTGATCTTTAGGCTAAGTAGCATCTGTAGCCTATCTGTTGAGTAGGCATGGGCAAATTAGGTGGGCCAAAATATTATCTACTGTCAAGATTTATATTTCTACATAAAGATCATGCATTCTTCCAAAGTAATGTGGATATAGTCCATCAATATTTTGGTATTATCACATGCAAGACTGCTGTAATAAATGAATACACATCAGAAAGCATGTTGTTAAATGTAATTAAAAATATCTTAACCCCATCTGAAAGCTCAAAACAACGATGTAACTTCCTTGTACATTACTTTTTGCCAACAAAAAAAATTCATGAAAATATGCTTTTCTAACAAATACAGACTTAGTCACAGATTCAGAAAATGCTGTTCATAGCTGCAAGGGGGATTTGTGGCTAACTGCAAGGTAAAATGTCTGGTATCAATTCAGTTGATCATCATTATGAAGAAACAGCTCTCACCTCAATGCAAGCTATATGCTCTTATTTAATAATGGTGAGTGAAGTGAGGGTTTCAGAAATGTTGTGACACATTGCTGAATCACATGCATGACACAGAACTGCACACACACAGAGGATAGCAGCACACCTTTGTGGAATCATGAAGAAATGCAAACAAAATATGTGTATACTACAGGTAAAGCTGCTTCTAGCTTGACCTTGTAGTATTTATTACTTGAGGTTTTTTTTTTTGTTTTGTTTTTAATAAGTACTCTGTGTTCTAAGCCTCATAGTTCCCAAGATCCTGTTAGATATTACTGTTATATATTGTTGCCTGCGGGCAATCTACAAATAAGCAAGGTTGGGGGTGGGGTGCAGACTATGCTAAATCAGCATGTGAATAAGTGCACCTCACCAAAATGAAATTCCCTTATTAATTATTCATGATGGCTCCATTCAGCATGTCACTACACCAAACCCTGTTATGAATTATTCATTATTCCATAGTTTAGCATCAGTCAAGCACCTCAGTGCACCTTTAATTCCATGCTCCTAAATCCATTTTCTGAATTCTGCCATTGGTGGTAAACTTTTTTTCTTGAAATTTAAATCACTGCCCATTTTTTTCATGAATACAGCTTCATAGTGGTAAAATTAAGTATTGTTAAAAAATAAACTTGAGGTGTCCAAAACTTCACGTGCCAATTAAATGTTTCACATAGAAATGCCTCTCAGCTACAGTTGCTTTAACTTAAATGCATCTCTGAATCAGTAACATCAGCACAGTGTGACCCCATTTAGTGTAAAAGAGCATGTAATTTTTCACTTGCATGCAAACTAGAATTTGAAAAAGTGGGGCAGAGTATCACTTTCATACTAAATCGGAACCTCACTGCATCTGTCATGCTCATAATTCACAAAATGTTACTGTCTTAAGCACAGTTAAATATTTTCATAGGAAAGGCATGAGGTAGTGCCAAGTAGGGACATTTCAACCCTTCATCACTCACAGTAATTCACCTGATATCATCAAGTCTTTTTTTCATGTCGGTGTTTGGTTCTCCTTCTTCACCATGTGCCATATCCCAGAGTCTCTTCCCTGTCTCCACATCAAGGCTGACAAGAGAGAGGAGGCATCCCATATGATGCCATCTAGACAGACAGAGAAGCTTCTCTACTTTGGCCTTCCCTTAACCCTATCCACATGCATGTCATGCAGTGACATCATAGTTCATGTTTCGCCATGCTCATACCCTCTGTGTCACATGATCTGACTCTGCTTCTGGCATACTTCTTATCTGCCTGAGCTGCAACCCTGGCCTACACCAGGGCAGGGGTTGGACGGTCAGCCAAAAAAACAGACAAGAAACTTATCCTCCCGGGATGGACAAACCAGCATTTAATAATCTACTCATCAATTAACAATTCCTAAAAAACTGGACAGCATTTGTGCTTGCTGCTTGAACTATGTTTTTCTGAGTTTTGCATGGAATTCTAAAACATTATCAGCCAGACAACACACAGGTGCAAACTCAATTCCTCTGTGCACTATATTGGAAATCTCTATTGTCACAAAATGCCTTAGTCTGAAATGCATTTTACTGGCTTAAATTATGCATGTACTGGCAAAGGAAAGTACTTTGTACCCTTAACTGCCCTGGATGAAAGTGTCAGTGTTAAAGTACACATGCAAATAGTCATTACAGTGGTCACCACAAGGACCTTGGGTATGAGTGGTGACAAAATTTTTGTCCACATCCGTGCACTGCTACTGCTGTACACCCTCATTTAGTGCTGTGAATACATAGATCCAGCAATATTTCAGAAATGCCCTGATTCTGAATACCATTTTAGTGTCAGCTGGGATGGGAAGGGGGCCTCTGTTAATATAATGTACTGCAGTTAAATCTCAGTTGGCATCACACTGGAAAGTTGCACTGAAATAGACATCCTGTTATTTAAATGGCCTCAAAATCGAAAGTATTATTTTGAAGCTGGCATTTGTACTGTTATAAGAATGATATCAGAAAGTATGGGGGTCCTGAGTTTAAGCTCCAGAACATTCCATGTATCACAAATGCAGAGCCCTGTCATGGCCATGTCAAGTTAGTCTTGTTTATGCATTAGTATAGAAAAGACTGCCTTATTCCCAGGGCCACTAATTTTCAGTTTTCAAAAAACTGAAATTCTGATTTCATGAGATGAAAACCAGGACTTATACCTGTGATTTATAAAAGTAATTTCTAGTTATTATGCTGATTTCAATATCATTTTCTTCTGATTCAATATATATTGGAAATTAGAAGGGATTTTAGACACAGAGGACTCAATAATGCAAGCTGACAACATTATAAAAGTACAAATGAGCAGAAAAACCTCTTTTGGTGAATTAGATCTCTGATCTAAAATGGAAAATTCCATGAAAATAGCATGTTTTTTTAATTTTCAAACTATCCATATTTGTGATTTACCTGAGTTTTTGCCAGACAAAATGTAAAATAAGTGCCACTATTTATTCCCAGTGCCCCAAATCTGAACCCTACAGTGATATTTTACTGAATTAATATGACTATTCAGAGTCTTCAGCAGTAGAACCCTTTAGTAGTTCTTACCTGGATAGTCTGCCGATTGTACACCTTCACTACATGGAAATTAAAGCTGTAGATTCCCTTGCGAGGTGCTGTAAATATACTTCTTTCCACATCAAAGTTGTTTCCAATGTTAACCAGGATCTGAAAGAAAGAATGATGATGAATCATTACCATTACAGATGAGCGATAAATCATACCTGTGTCCAGGCTTGTGTACAGTGACTGTAGGTAATCATAGCTACATGCCTATTAACTGCTGAAAATGCAGGTAGAAATGCATGGAATCACCCCTGCTGTCTGTCTCTTACTTACAGTTGGCAGATTATGGTGCTGCTTGACAGATTTTGAGAAATAAAGCATAGTACTTTTATTTGTACTATAGTGTGGGGGCACTCGCATGCACATGTGAACTTGGGATGTGCAATGGGCAGGAAAGGGGTAGGTATCCTTTGGGACAGATTAATCTCATTTGCAGCCTGATAGGGAGTGTGTCCCAAAATGGAATAATAGACTGAAGCTTAACCTGTCATATCCCAAACAAAGGAGCATATCAAGTCTTTTTACTCACAACTGGGGACTCTACCTGTTACTGAAACCATTCTTGAAATTGTTATATTATTTACATGTAAGTATGCTATGAGCTACTGAAGGAACTGTTGGGTGGACTGATCCTTAATAACCCTTTTTACAGCAGCATGTGCAGTGAATTATGCAGCCCCACTAAACACGTAATGGACCCATGCATGAAAAGAAATCCATGTATGTAAAAGATGCATTGATGCGCTTACAGGACTCTAGACAGGTTATACACCTGCATAAATATACCAACAGGTGATACAGAGGAACCCCTCCCTTTTCACACCATTAGTATCTATGACTTAATATATAAGCCGCGGTGGTACAGCGGTAGCGTTGTTGCCTCACAGCAAGAGGTTCGCCTGTTCGATTCTCGGCTGGAGTGCCTTCTGTATGGAGTCTGCATGTCCTCTCCATGGTCGAGTGGCCTCCGAAAGACATGCATGAATGGGAGTGCCTTCGCTGAAGGTTGGGCGTCGGGCTGGCAACTTGGCATCATAAAAATCTACTGCCAATCATTAGCAGACCGGAGTTCTGCTGTGGCGACCCCTAACAGGGAAAAGCCGAAAAGACAAACAAGTATCTATGATTTAAAATAACTATAACATTTCTGAATTCTTTGTAATTGATGAGCCTGCATTAGTTTCTCACTACATCCCCACTGTAACTTATTTATTTATTAACCAATAGGGCTGATTTTAGTGGACTATTTTCATCCAAAAAACAGGTAGTCACCCTAGTATTATAAGAATGACACTAGATCTCAAACAACAACAGAAGTGTTCGGTTACAAGTTAGTACAAAACAATCACACTAAGCTGTTCTAGCAATGCAAAATAAGTAATTTCAAAGTGACTAAGTAACGTCAAAACAGCTTAACTCTTGAAAAACATCAGGACTTCCAATATGGCTGCACATTGACTAACAGCTTAATTCTAGCTCTGCCAGTGTGAAGAGAGAAATTTAGCAGAGAAAGCCAGTGGACGTAGATTTCTGGGTTAATGTTCAGTAAATGGCTAGTAAGTACACTGCCTGGATGCCATGAAAACTGAAATACAGAGGACCTAAAGGAAAATCAACTACAAAAGGTGATGAAAAAAAAAACAGTGACTGGGAAAAGTACTGTAGCTGTTCATCAAAAAGCAGTGCAAGCTCCGGACATAAGTTCCAGTAACCTAGAGGAATGTATAAGGCAACTGCACACAGGTCTAACTAAAATAAATGAAACACTGATGGAGTATATCAACTCAAACAAAAAAAGTCTGGAAAATGGAAGGAGCTTTAAACAGATATTCAGATAAGAAGGAAAAGCAACACTGTGGTGTAGGCAAACTGGTCCTCCAAAAAGACTAGTATCCAATGTAAAAAATATAGGAGACACCAGACCAAGGCAGGTGAAGATAAAGTTCAATTTTAATTCACAGACAAAGTACAAACAATGGTGAGTGCTTTCGTAGCAAGAGCTACTTCATCAGACAGTTAAAATCATTGCTCAGTCATATTTAAAAGTTACAAACAGCCAATCAGAATCAAAGTTCAATTAAGACAATACTATTAAGCTGTAAATTAAAAACAATATAATAGACATACTTAAAGTGCCAAGTCTAGTCTGTAGTCCTAGAATAAACCTATAAAATATATTTAAAATTACATTTAATTTTTTTTATCTGCGCAATGGTTTATGAGTAAGTACAGGTTTAATAGAAACTTTGTCATTTAGGCCCCTGCCTATATTAGCCCGCATCCTAATGATCCATTCAAGTTCCTTATTTTCTACCAGGTTCTTTATAGGGCCACCTGTACAACCTGTTTTGACTTTCTCTACTACCATGAATTTAAATGTGTGTGTCGCATCTGATGCCATCACGTTTCTTGCTAGGCATTAGTCTCTGTTCTCCTATATATATATATATATATATATATATATATATATATATATATATCATAAACATGCTCCCTGATCCTATCACAAAACCTCCATGTGGTCATACCTATATAAAATGAGCAACATACATTACGGTGAGCTAAATATACAATATTTGTGGTATTACAGTTAGCTGATAGTTTAAAGTAAACAGTCTTCCTCGTATCTGGGTGTTCAGAACATCCTTTCTCATCAGTATATTTACAATAATTGCAGGAATTACAGGGAAAGGTTCCATGATTGTGTGTTACGGGTTCAGTATTCAACTCATGGCCATATCTGGGTCCACATAAAAGCCTCTTAATGGATTTCTTGTTTTTTATATGCATATCTGGGGTTATCTCCTACCAGTGTTTTAACCTTTTCATCTGATCGAAGTATATTCCAATTTCTGGAATAAATCTCCTGTAACAGCCTAATGTTACTTGCATATGTGACTGAAATCCTCAGTTTGTGCAGCTTTTTGTTCATAAACCTAATTCGGACTGGAGAAATAAGGTTTCCCTATGCTATTCCTGATGGAGTGTGTATTAGAGGTGATGGGCCAAATTTCCTTTTTCTTATGAAGATAAAGTTCAGTTTTAATCCACAGACAAAGTACAAACAATAGTGAGTGCTTTCGTAGCAAGAGCTACTTCATCAGACAGTTAAAATCATTACTCACTCATATTTAAAAGTTACAAACAGCCAATCAGAATCAAAGTTCAATTAAGACAATAAAAACCAAGTGAAATCACTCAAATGCCACAAATAAGTCCAAAACGGAGTGCAGCGAGCCAAACAGGAAACCCAAAAAATGTATATTCCACTCGATTTATTAGCAAAAAAAACAACCAATTAAGTTGGTTAAATTCAATTAAGACAATATTATTAAGCTGTAAATTAAAAACAATATAATAGACATGCTTAAAGTGCCAAGTCTAGTATGTAGTCCTAGAATAAACCTATAAAATATATTTAAAATTACATTTAAATTTTTTTATCTGCACAATGGTTTATGAGTAAGTACAGGTTTAATAGAAACTTTGTCATTTAGGCCCCTGCCTATATTAACCCGCATCCTAATATAAGATATTCAGATAAGGTGATAAAACTGCAAAACTCAGAGGCTGAAATGAAGAAAGGCTGGCTGAATATGAAACTGAACAAGAAGAGATGTTTCAAAAATAATAGAATTAGAGGACAGAGCATGTAGGGAAAACCTGAGATTTTCTGCTGTACCCAGAAAGGTGGAAGGAACAGACTGTATTAATTTTTTGAAAGCACAAATAAGCAGTTGGACTGGTATTCCACAACAGGAACTTTTAACTGAAAGGGCACAACACGTGTATAGTCCAACCTTGGCTATGAGAAAACAACCTAGACCTTTAATTGTAAAGATGAAATCTTACCAGCAAGCAGCAGGAGTTGATTCTGACAAAACTGTGGCAGAAGGGCAAAGTACTAAAGGTTGGAGACAGCAGAGTGTTTGTGGAGGATGACTACTCCTTGTACACCAGGCAGAAGAAGAGTAAATGTATCCTATTATTCAGGGAATGTCGAGAAATAGGCGTGAGATTCAAACTGCTGTACCCAGCTATCTTCAAAATATTTTTTCCCTGGAGGAACAAAATAATTTTTTGATGAAGTACATACTAAGGAAGAAATACAAACGTTTGTCCAACAAAAGGTGAGCTGTGAAACAGAAGGAGATTCCCCTTCTTGTTCTTCTGGTAATAAAGACCAAAGAGAGACTGTGCCGTGAAACCTTTTCCAGTGTTTCAATGGAAAATGCTTGAGAAAGGGGGAAAAACGCACAAGAGTTGAATAGAAGAATTGAGAGTATGTTGGAAATGAAGCAGAGACAGGGTTTGGGAGAAGGAGATAAGCAGAAATAAAACAAGCAAATGTGGAAATACTGGACTTTCTTGGACTTTGTTAAACTTTTAGGGGATTCTAAAACATATGCCCTACTTCATGTCATAAAATCAGTAACTTTGCAATTGACAAATGCGGGACTACAAAACAATAATTATATCTCTGAAACATGACAGAACAAGAAAATCTGGAAGTACTGGACTTTTTGGACCTTGTTAAACTTGTAGGAAACTCTAAAGCAGATGCCCTACTTCGTGTCATTGATGTTCGGAAAAATACTCAGGAGAGGGGAAGAGGAGGGAGAAAGTTAACTGTAAGTAAAACCATTTTTCTTAACAGTACTATTTAAATGGTGCATGATTTTCTTTGCATGTTATACAGTAAAGTTGTTCAGTTATTTTTAAGTATAATATGGGTAGTATAATGGGGGTAGTAATGTAAATAGGTTTTGCTGTTTTTTTTTTCTTTTTTCTTTTCTTTCTCCCTTCTTCTCTCTTTCGCCATGTTCAGTTTTAAGAAATGTAGGCACTGCTATGTAAAAATGTATTTATTTTACATTTGTTGACCGGGATAGTCTGACTGGCTATATGTCCATTTTCAGCGGAGGCCTGGGGAGAAAAGCGCCAGATAACACAGAATGTAACAGATGCGAGTCAAACATATTTACAAAGCCCTCTAGTAGGTACTCACAATATACCCAGTGTGTAATAATATACAAAAACAACAGGTTGCAGTAAGCTATTATGAGCAAGAGATGCATACAATATTAATTTAAATAAGGCATTGAATAAGTAGTGATTAATCAGGGTTAGTAAAGTGACAAAGCCAGTGCTCTTTATAATACTGTTTGAGGCCTTTTTTGAAGAGACTTAAAGAAGGTTCGAGTTTAAGGTTAGATGGAAGTGAATTCCAATTTTTACCAACAGCACATCATCCACGGTGGTGCAGCAGTAGTGTAGTTGTCTCACAGCAAGAGGTTCTCCCGTTCGATTCTCAGCCGGAGTGCAGGGAGTGCCTTCTGTGTGGAGTTTGCATGTCCTCCCCACGGTTGGGTGGGCGTTCGAAAGACATGTGAAAATGGGCGTGCCTTTGTTGAAGGTTGAACGTTGAGCTGGCACCTCGGCATTTGTGAAAGTCTACTGCCAATCATTAGCGGACTGGAGTTCTGCTGTGGTGACCCCTAACCGGGAAAAGCCGAAAGACAAACAACAACAACCAATGACACTGGCAAACAGGGAGTCACCGGCTGAGTTAATGGCTTTGTGGGTTTGGACCAACAGTTTATTGGATAATCGTTGTTGCCTTGAATTACTGTATGGGTTTATGATATTTATGAGTGCCAGAGTATTTTCAGAGTGGTACAGAATTTTGTGTGCTACTATAAGCTGATTGAACAGAAGTAAACTAGGCAGTTCTAGCCACCCGAGAAGACTGATGTTTTGACAGTGATGTGTCTTATATGTTGAGCCTATGGCAAATCTGGCAATATGGTTGTAACAGTGAGAGAGCTTACCAAGTTCAGTTTTGCTCAAATTGGAGAGTATGGGGGAGGCATATAGAAGGGTAGAGAGTAGGTATGAGCAGGCGATTGCAGTCCTAGCTAATGGAGTTAGAAAAGGTTTGCTTCTATATAATGAGCCAAGCTTCTTATTAATGTTTTTTATAGTTTTACTGATATGCAGATCAAATTTGAGATTATTGTCCACTATTACTCCTAAAAGCTTAGTATGATCATCTGGAGAGATAGAGGTACCATTGTTGGATGTTATGGAGAAGGAAAATAGGATGGATCTACTGGTGGGGTAAAGAGGAGCAGTTTAGTTTTGTTGGGATTTAACAACAGACAGTGATTAGAGAGCCAATTTTCAACTGTGTTAAATGTGTTTTGTGTTAAGGTTTGCAGGTCTAAAGTGAAGGAGGCCGTACAGATCAGGATAGCATCATCCTCATATTGAATGCAGGTTGCATCAGGGATGGCAGTATGAAGAGTGTTGATGAAGATAGAAAAGAGTAGAGGACCTAGAATAGAGCCCTGAGGGACACCAAGGGTGAGGACCTAGAATAGAGCCCTGAGGGACACCAAGTGTGAGGACCTAGAATAGAGCCCTGAGGGACACCAAGGGTGAGGACCTAGAATAGAGCCCTGAGGGACACCAAGGGTGAGGACCTAGACTAGAGCCCTGAGGGACACCAAGGGTGAGGACCTAGACTAGAGCCCTGAGGGACACCAAGGGTGAGGACCTAGACTAGAGCCCTGAGGGACACCAAGGGTAAGGACCTAGAATAGAGCCCTGAGGGACACCAAGGGTGAGGACCTAGAATAGAGCCCTGAGGGACACCAAGTGTGAGGACCTAGACTAGAGCCCTGAGGGACACCAAGGGTGAGGACCTAGAATAGAGCCCTGATGGACACCAAGGGTGTGGACCTAGATTAGAGCCCTAAGGGACACCAAGGGTGAGGACCTAGAATAGAGCCCTGAGGGACACCAAGGGTGAGAGGTAGCAGGGTGGACAGTTTGCCCTGCCATAATAGAGACTGTTGTCTGCCATTCAGATAGGATAGGAACTGCTGAATAGCATGGTTATCTAGGGAGATAGATTTTATGGACTGGATGAGTAATTTGTGGTTGACCATATCAAAGGCCTTTGACAGATCTAGAAATAGGGCTGAAGATAGCCTATTGTTGTTTGGGTCTATATTAGAACACCGAACATTCAAAATGTCGAGTGTTCTAATATCGAACCCTACCAATCGAAAATACTAAACATCGAACATTCAGAACAGCAAATTTTTTCCTAGGGAAAAAATTTGCTGTTCCAAAACACACACACACAGCACAAGCACACCAAACAAACAGCAATCCACACACATACACCTAAACTCTTACACATAACCCTACACTAAACTATACACACACCACTAACTATCCACTTACCTTAACCCAAACCCTAACCCTAAGGTCCATCACTATCACACACTTACCTCACCTGTGCCCTAACCCTAACTCACCTACCCCACCCTAACCCTCACGTCCTCATAATCGCACATTTACCTGACCCACGCCCTAACTCTAACTCACCTAACCCGCCCTAACCCTCATGTCCATACAATCGCACACATAACTAACCTGCACCCTAACCCTAATGCTAACTCACCTAACCCGCCCTAACCCTCATGTCCACACAATCGCACACATACCTAACCCTCACCATAACCCTAACTAACCTAACCCGCGCTCAATCCCACACTTACCTGAACTCGACCTGTAACTTTCCACCAGAGCGTTGAAAATACCGAAGCAACAGAAACAGACAACCAAATTCTTTCCCTAGGAAAAAAATCAGTTTTCTGTTTCTTCGATATTTTCAGCATTAGCTGAAAATGGGTCGATATTAGAACACTCAACATTTTAAATGTTTGGTGTTCTAATATAGACCCTTGTTGTTCCTATTTTGGAATATGGTATTTGTAAAAGAAAGGAGGACAGAGGTGGTGCTGTGATGTGGCCTAAAGCCATGCTGAGAGTTGGCAAGCAGACCGTTCTGAATGAGATAGTCCATAAGTTGCTTATGAATGCACTTCTCCATTAATTTGGCTAGTGGTGAGAGAATGGCAATGGGTCTTTCATTGGACAGTTCTATTCAACTTCCACCTTTGTGGAGTGGGATAACATGGGATATTTTCCAGATTGAGGGGATAGTTCCATCAGTTAGTCTTCTATTGATTAGGATAGAGATGGGGAATTCTATGGTATCGGCAGCTTTTTGTAGGTACTCTGCAGGAAGGAGGTCAGCAGAAAGGGTGGTTGGTTTTAGTTTTTTCATAAGAGATCAGATAAAAGTGGTAGAAACAGGTTGGAAGTTAAAGGGAGAATGAGAAGTGGGTATGTTAGTGATAGAGTTAGAGTGGGTGGGAGTAAGTTGGTTAGCTAAGGACCAAATAGTTTCAGTGAAAAAGTTATTAAAGGCAGTGGCAACAGTTTCAGGGAATTTTTGGGTGTAGTTTGATGGGATTGGGGTAGTAGATTGTCCTGGATGAAGAAGTCAGTTAATACCTGCACAAAACCTTTGGGGATTGTTTTGGTGTTTAAATTGGAGGTTCTGGTAGTAGTTTTTTTTCTAGCAAAATGAGTTTGTTTTTGCATAATTTCTAAGTTGACTGTATCTCACTTGGTCGAGGGGGGCTTTAGTTGTTCACCATTTGGTCCAGGCTATATTTCTAAGTTTGATTTTTATCTTAGTTTCCTTTGTGAGCCATGGAGCAGTATTAGCTTTTGTCTTTATAGTACGTGCAGGAGCATAGGAGTCAAGGACGGTCAGGAATTTATTGTTAAAGAAAGTTATGGCTTCATCTAGTGGTAGATTTTTTAGGACTGACCAGTTGACTGATTTAAGTATATTTAGGAAGTTAGTACGACTGAAGATTTTATTATTTCTGATTGTTTTGTATGTTGTCTTGTGATGAGTTTCTGCCTTATGCTTAATAATATAAGTTAGTGAATGATCACTTAGATAAAAAAAAAAAGATCTGGTTAAAAGAACATGGCAAATGAAAATTTGTGTTTTTTCTCATTCTTGCAGAGGAGAATGACTGGGTTAAGGTCATTAGCTTAATCTAGTAACAGGTTTTAAGATAAAGCAAATAAATGAAAAGGAATATTTAATATTATGTTTTGTGTCTGTTTTTCATTTCTCTAGGAGACAATCTGGTAAAGAGAAATGGCTTGGAGAAGATGTTTCCTGAAAGCATTCAAGTGTTTTCCCAGCTGAGAGCGCTATAAAGATAAGACAAAACCAGATAGCACTTAATAGAACCACAGCCTATACCAAATATCTTAGTATGGATAATGCTTATTTTAGATTAGCTCAAGTCTGTGTGTGTGTGGCTGTCAGTTTGGAACATTTGTTCCTATTAGGAGGATAAAACTTCAATACAAGATGTACACAATTTTGTGTGTTATTATTGTTACTAGGTTTAGGGGGTATTGCTTGTGTGTGTGTGTGTGTGTGTGTGTGTGTGTGTGTGTGTGTGTGTGTGTGTGTGTGTGTGGTGTGTGCATTTTTGTTTGAGGATTTTCAATAAAACAAGAAGTTCTGTAAGATATGACATAGGCTGAAATGGAGATGACAAGAAACAACTGTATAAAAGATTACCCTACCAAAACAGTACATGCATGTAACACAAATGCTGAAACTAGATATTTAACAAAAAATCTGTTATACATAAAAGGTTGGAATAATAATTTGTCAAGAATATCATGCTTTCTGTAATGTCTTTAAATGTTAATGGTCTCACAGATAAACACAAAAAAGAAAGAGTAGTGAACTATATTAAAATGTAGAGGGCAAAGAGCTATGCTACAGGAAAGAACTGAACGTGAATTTGATAAAGAAAGGTTTTCATGATGGTTATTCAGCAGAATACCCAGGGCAAAGGAAGAGAAGAGTACTTATATTAATTGCAAGAGGAGCTCCAAGGTAATAGAAGAGGAAAAAACAAGACAATAATAGTAGATATGTAGTAGTAAGGGAAAAGGAGGAGGAGGATTACACTGGCATGTATTTGTATTCCACCAAAAACTGCTATAATGGAGCTTAAGAAAATTCTGGGAGAAATAATCAGCTTTCAGCAATGGAATATGTGAATTCAGTGCTAGGAGTTCAGAGTGAATTTACATATTATTCTCCAAGATACAAAAACTAGGCTAGGCTAGACAGAATTTACATCTCACAGGAACACGTGCATTTAATTGAAGGTCATGATACACACCCAATAACTATTTAAGATCATGCACTAATAATAACTAAAATAAAAACACAGGGTAATGAAATAAAATTGAGACACTGGCACTTTCCCACCTATCTGTTGAAAAGAGAGGAATTTAAGGAATGGGTAGTAGAAATTATTTGGGAGCTATTAGGGAAGATAGAAATTTCTTCTGAAAATATAGCTAGGGAATGGGATCAAATTAAAGTGGAGTTTAAAAATAGGGTGGAAATAAAAGAAAGGGAGATATTGTCAAGAAGTAAAAATAATTATTTAGTGCGGCTGACAAATGTTAAAGTGTTGCAAAATGGGGGAATCTCACAAAACAAGAAGAGGAACAACTGCAGAATGCTAAACAGAAAATAAGGGATTACCTTGATAACATCCATGAGTTTTAAAAGATTGCTGTTAAGCAACTGTTTTTTGATAACTCCAGAGCACAAAAACTTTTAGCATAACGGCTGAGGCAACAGAAAGTAGAAAGGGCTGTCACCAAGCTTAGGGAACCTATAACAAGGAAGAACAAGGGATCCTGTAGAAGTATTAAAAATATTTTGGAAATTCTATGAAAGTCTGTATAAAGCAGATAAATATGGAAATCAAGAAAAGGTACAAATGGAAATGTTTATGGAAGCATTAACTATGCAATGTTTAGAGGTAGAGAAGGCTCAATTACTAGAGGAGGAGATGAGATAAAAATGGTGATGTATAACCAAGCCACATGAAACTCCACAGGAATAGATGGTATTTCTGTGGAAGTTTGGAAACTAGGAGGGAAAAAAGCTGATAAGACCTGGAAGGTTCTGTTTAGCAGTATTTTAAGAGAAGAAGTACCACCATCCTGGAAGAAAGCGGTGGTAGCTGTAATACCTAAAGAGGGTAAAGATCCATCAGATCCAGCTTCACAGAGGCCTATTTCAATACTAAACCATGATTATAAAGTGTTTATGTCTATAATGGCTAAATGAATGGCAAAAATTATGCCAAACTTGATAGATATGGATCAATGTGGTTTTGTGGAGGGGAGGCAAACATTTGACAATATTAACAGAACACTGATGATCCAGAGGGAAGCAAAGTGTAAGAAAACACCAGTCTTGTTGGTGGGTCTTGATGCAGAGAAAGCATTTGACAGAGTAAGTTGGGACTTTATGAGCAGAGTAGTGGAAGGATTTGCAGTCCCTGATAAAATGATAATGTTGATTAGGAGGATATACGAGGGATAGGAGGTGAAAATTACAGTGGCTGGAGTAATCTCTGATAAGGAACCAGGCAGGGGTGTCCTCCCTCCCTTTTCTTATTTGCTTTATATTTAGAACCATTGGCAAAGAATATAAGGGACTCAGAAATTCTGGGATATAATTGGTATGGTAGTCAAGAAAAAGTAGCTCTATTTGCAGATGACATTATTTTATACCTGGAAAAACCAGAAAGGGACATTACAGTGCTGTGGAACATATTGAGGCAGTTTCAAATCTTTTCAGGGTACAAAACTAATTAATTTAAAACAAAGGCAATAGCAGTAAATTATGTACCGACATACGAATTGGTTTAGCAATATTCATACTTATGGGGACATGATAAAATTAAGTATTTAGGAGTATGGATTAAAAATTATTACAGTGTGGCAGCTAAGGATATGTGGGAAGAGACTAAACAAAAGATGATACAAAAACTGAAAAAATGGAAGCTCCGTTACATGGATATTGATAGCAAGATACAAGCAGTTAAAACGTTTTTAGTCCCTTTAGTTTTATACACAGGTCAGGCATATTTTTATCATCCAGAGGAGAACTTGTGGATAGCAATTAATAAAGAGCTGAAAGATTCTATCTGGGAGGGGAAGATGGCAAGAGTCAAGTGGGATAAGCTGATTCTTTCAATAGAACAGAGAAAATTTGGATTATCCAATTTGAAGAGGTGTTTCAGAGCAACACAGTTAAAGCTCCTGGGTCTATATCAGAATAATGAAAGTGCATATGTGCAACTACATAAAAGTTGACACATAATACGTGAAATATGTAAATAGCAAACTTCCACATAATCAAATTTTTCCCTAGTGAAAAAATTCATGTGGCCGTTCAGAAAAATAAAAATTAAAAAACATTATCAGGTGGGGGGCTTTGGCCCCTACATCCCCCTAACTAAATATACCAACTCTGAGATTGCACTATAGTGAAGGAAAGGGCAACTCCATGTAGTTGGCCAGCTATCCCTTGCCCTGTGACATATTCATTGAATCGCTTAAATGCGGTTTGATGAATATGTGTCACTCTTTATGTGTTCGCTCAAAAGTAGTTTTGTGCTTCTAATATAGACCCAAAACTCCTGTACATAGCACAAGCAGAAAGCTATAATTCAAAGTGGAAAAAGAGAATGATGAAATGGGGAGAAAGCTCATGAAACAAGGAGAGACTGGGATTTTGGATGCAGACAAGTATTAAATTCATAAAGTAGCAGAAAGTATTTTAAGAACTAAGCCAACACGGGAATGGAGAAAGGAGATTCTGCCAATAGGGATGACTGTAATTAGGAATAGAGACAATAGGAAGAGGAGGGGAGATTGGAGAAAACTGGCAAAGGAATCAAGGTATTGGGAGCAAATAACTAGAAAGTGCGGGATTATGGAATGGGAAGATACCAAGAACTTATCTGGAATGCAGGTTAGAGATTACCCTCCCTATCAAGGACTGATATTAGAGTACAGCAAAACGAAAGAAATAGGGGGTCCTAAACAAAAGACCAGCACTTGTAGAGTTTTTGGTAGAATCTAGAACAGAAGTTACCATTAAAAAGGAATAACTAATAGAGCATATAAAATATTCCATGATAACTATAAGAATCAATCAGAGGAGGTTAGAAAGGATTGGGAAGAGAGACTGTGTAAGCAATTCACAAAGAAACAATGGGGAGGTATATGTATGTCTCCCAAATATGCAGCAAAGTCTAAAGAATATAGTATATTTGCTTGGAAGTGTTTACATAGGTATTTTTATACCCCAAATAGACTGCAAAGAATTTTTCGTCAGGTAGACAGCAAATGTTGGAGGTGTGATGGGGAAGAAAGAACTAACTGGGAACATATTTTCTGGGAGTGTAATGAGTTGGCAGACTTTAAAGATTCCCTGCAGACTGCTCTGTTGGAGATGCTGGGTGAGCAAATTGGTGTAACTAAGGAAATTATTTTTTATTAGAATTCCCTAGACATAGTAAGGCCTTGCTAGTCTAATTATGATGGCTATCAAAAAAAGCAATGACTAGAAAATAGAAACCAAAGTCTAAACCAACTTTACTAAAGTAGCAAAGATAGTAACTAACTCTCTCGTAGTCTGTCATCTCAATATTAGAAGCATTAATAACAATGTACATGAACTGCATGCACTCCTGGCTGTCCACTCCCCTGAGATTCTCTGTCTATCTGAAACCTGGTTAAAACCTAACACTACAGACAAGGAAATGTGTTACATACACGTAACATACACAGGCTAGATCATGTTTCCAGGAAGGGAAGGAGGGTAGCTATACTCTACAAATCTGAGTTACATGCGACTATAGATGTACCACAACCACCGCAGATTAATAACTCCAAAATTCTTGCAACTAGATTGCAACTAAACAAAAGTAAATGCATTAATATCATCTGCATGTATATTTCCCCAGGTAACAATATAACTACACTTGAAGACACCCTGCACTGGCTATCATGTCATTACCCACAAGAAACCCTACTACTCTGGGATTTTAACATAGACTGGAGCACCTGTTCCTCAGAATCCCCATCAACCCATATTAACCTGCATGCTTTTAATCAAATCATATCCACCCCTACCAGACTAGGTAAACCCAACCAAAAAGCATACTCGATTGGGTACTCATAAATAGTCACCCCCAACTGTACACTGCTGGTACCCTCCCCGATGACCTAAGTGACCACCTTTTCACTTCTACAGTTAAGCACAAAGCCATTAATCCCCAACACTTACTCAGAAAAGTTAGAAACAAAAAAGACTTTGACCCTGCCAAATTCCAACCAGAACTTAACTCATGTAACTGGTCTATTCTAAAACACCTCCCCTTAGAGGAGGCAGTTTCATACTTTAATAACAAATTTCTTGAAATCGTAGATTTGCATGCATCTGCTTGTTCAAAGAGAACAAAAGCAAAAACTGTACCATGGCTTTCTAAAGAGTCTAGACTAAAAATTACCCATAGAAACAAATTATGGGCTTTATGGTGTTCTACTAAAGACCCCAGGATCAAATTAAATATAGGGAATCAAGGAATGAAACCAAAAAATCCATTTTACAAGACAAAAAAACAAAACTACTGCAACTTACAGGCAGTAAATCAAAACTACCCTCAGAAGTTTTGGGCAGGATTGAATAATTTACTTCATCATGGGCAAACTTCTACCCCCTTCCCAGCTGCTACTAATGATAACCCCCCCCCCCGAGGATGTTTCAGGTAGTTTTAACCGATTCTTTACTGAGACAATTCAAGCCTTAGCAAGCCAACTATCTCCCAGCTCCCCTGGTCCTGAAAGTAGTACCCCTAGAACCCTACCCTCATTCAGCTTCCAACCAGTGGCTGTGTCACTTATCTGTACCTTGATCAAAAAATTAAAACCCCCCACACTCTCTGCTGATAAGCACCCCGCCGAGTACCTTCATAAATCAGCTGATGCTATTGCCTCCCCAGTATCAATACTAATTAATCGAACCATAACAGAAGCTAGAATTCCCACCATCTGGAAAATATCCTATGTAATCCCATTTCATAAAGGAGGCAGCTCTGCTGAATTCTCCAATTATAGACCAATAACCATACTCTCACCACTTGCAAAGATTATAGAAAAATGTATTCACAGGCAACTCATGCACCACCTAATCCAGAGTCACCTTATGGCAGATACCCAACATGGCTTCCATCCAGACCACAGCACTACTTCAGCCCTACTAGCTTTCACCAACACCATAAACCATAATCGCAACAACAATCACATATCATCCGCCCTCTTCTTGGATCTTTCCAAGGCATTTGACATGGTTGACCACCAACGTCTAATACACACCCTGCAAACATTCTGTCTCGATACTAAGGCCCTTCAATGGTTTACATTCTGCCTGAATGGGAGACAGCAGGCTGTTCTTTGGCAGAACAAACTCTCTAACCTACTACCCAACACCCTTGGAGTACCACAAGGCTCTATACCAGGGCTCTTGCTGTTTTCTATCTTCATTAACGACCTTTATACTGTCATCCCAAAAGTCAGCTGTATCCAATACGCTGATGACTCCACCCTGATCTTCTCCGCCACATCTCCAACAGACTTATGGTATGCTACCCAGTCCACCTTTAACACTATAGAAAACTGGCTTTCTGAACATCATTTGATACTAAATCCCAAAAAAACTAAAATGCTGTTATTCTCACCAACACAAAGATCTTCTGCTTTTACCTTTACCATAAATGCAAATGATGGTACATAAATCTCTCATGGCCCCCTCTACAAAACTACTAGGTGTCATTATAGATAACAATCTAAAATTCGACCTACATGTAAACCAATCGATCAAAACCATCAATAAAAAACTAGGGTCACTTTACAGAATAAAAGCCTTCCTAACCCCTCCAGCTAAAATTGCCATAGCTTGCTCTCACCTTCTCTCAACACTTCAGTATGCATCCCCAACACTCTCTAATATAAACAAGACTGTACTTAAACTCTCAGCCTGCTATAACCACATTACCAGGTTTGCCACTGGGCTGCCTTTTAGGACACATCATTGCATCAATCTTAACCAGCTTGGGTGGCTTGAACTACCCAGTCTAATGCAGTATAACCAACTGATCATAGCTTATGAAATCCTTTATAATCCGGATAATACTCCTGCTCTTAAAAATCTTATCACCCCTATCACAATCCACGACTGCTTAGATCCTCTAACAGACTACTAATTCAGACAAGCAAAATTAACAATGCAGCTGGTGACTCTCTCTTTGCAAACTCTGTAGGCAGATCCTGGAACTCACTTCCAGCTAAAATGACTTTACTCTCCTCCATAGGTCAATTTAAAACTAGACTCAAAAAGCATCTGGCACTAAACTGGCTATGTCATTGTATCAAGCCTGGCTAACTCTCTTCTAGATTGTGTGCAAAATCTATTAATCAGCTACTGTTTAATTTAACTCTAACCTGTGGAACATGTTTATTATTGTTTGCTTATGTACTCTTTGTCAAAATTATAATTGTAACATGTTTTTAATGTTTCTGTTTACCCTGGAGCTTTTCTCCCTGGGCCTCTGCTGAAAATGGACATGCATCCAGTCGGAGTATCCCGGTCAACAAATGTAAGATAAATAAATAAATAAATAGTAACAGAGATAAAACAACTGGAATTGGGATCTTTAAAAAAAGATAGGAGAAAATTACACAGGAAAAAATGGGAAGTGTGGGATCAATACATGCAGAGGAGGAACAAGATTTAAAAGAAGGCAGGATTTGAATGATCAATGTAATGTTTGACTGACAATGACTGGATAGATTATAAGTGATGTATAATGTTTGCAACTACAGTTGTGTCAGTGTGGTTTGTAATGTATGTTTGCAACTGAGATTATGTCAGTATAGCTTATTTTAATTTATATAAACATAAGATTGCCTATATCATACATGAAAAATTAATAAAGATGCCTTTTGTTTAAAAAAAAAAACGCTTGAAAAAAATCATAACAAGTGCATTCCTTGGGAAAATATGGTGTCAACAAACTGTAGAGATTTCTAAGCCAAAATACTGCACATAAGACAGAGTACTATGTACCATCACTACACTAAGAAAAAAAAGGAATTTTTAATTTGTGCCTGGGTGCATAGCCAGGATTTTTAGAATTGTATACCAGCTTGCAGAACGCAGCCCTCTCCCAATACCCAAGAGAGTGTACGTTTATGGACAACATGCCTTTACAGTACTGAAAAAACAAAATGGGGTTTCATTAAAAATTGAAGTAAAAGCAAACAAAAGCCACTCAAGGAAGCCACATTGGCTTTTATTCAGTAAAACCCAAGCTTTCAGGTGTGGAGATACGTCTGAAGGAGTCCATATTGTGTGAAAGCTTATGTTTTATTGAATAAAAATAACCATGGTTTATTTGAGTGAAGTTTGTTTGATTTTACAAATTTTTTGTTTCTGTGACTTAGAATTTACTACTAGAGCTGTCTTCTTTGCTAATCAATGTGTGTGTGTGTGTGTGTGTGTGTGTGTGTGTGTGTGTGTGTGTGTGTGTGTGTGTGTTGGCCAGATTAGTCTGACTGAGCAACAACATTTTTTCAGTGGCGGCCTGGGGAGAAAAGCTCTACATTTAGTACAATCAAAAAATGTATACATTAATCATTTAAGTAATACAGTAATAAAAGTGAGGACATAAATAGTACAAATAAAATCCTAACATGGAAAACATTTGTGCATCAGAAGTTATTTACAGGCATATACCAAGGCACTTTGAGTAGTATAGTAGCAGATACCAGAATCTGACAATAAGATGGTAATCAGGACGTAGTCATTTGTACATCAGCATTTTTATACAAGCATATATTGTGGCGATTTGAGCGGTACAGTATCAAAATATTTGCACCTCACAGTATTAGTAGTTGTAGATGGAGCAAAGTGTCAGACGGAGTTGGGAGGGGAGGAATAAGTGGCCAGGTGAGTAGAGACCAGAGAGTGGAGGATGAAGTTATGGTTAGTGTAGTAGGAGTAATGAGTGGAAAATTCAGGGTGACTGGTGGAAATGAGGGGAAGAAGAATAGGTTAGACGAGAGGAGGGAACTGAGGGGATAGGAGCCTATCATGGAGGGTGGGCACAGTGACAGAGCCAGGTACTGTATGAGAGGAGGGAACTGAGGGGAATAGGAGCCTATCATGGAGGGTGGGCACAGTGACAGAGCCAGGTACTGTATGAGAGGAGGGAACTGAGGGGAATAGGAGCCTATCATGGAGGGTGGGCACAGTGACAGAGCCAGGTACTATATCAGAGGAGGGAACTGAGGGGAATAGGAGCCTATCATGGAGGGTGGGCACAGTGACAGAGCCAGGTACTATATCAGAGGAGGGAACTGAGGGGAATAGGAGCCTATCATGGAGGGTGGGCACAGTGACAGAGCCAGGTACTGTATGAGAGGAGGGAGCTGAGGGGAATAGGAGCCTATCATGGAGGGTGGGCACAGTGACAGAGCCAGGTACTGTATGAGAGGAGGGAACTGAGGGGAATAGGAGCCTATCATGGAGGGTGGGCACAGTGACAGAGCCAGGTACTATATCAGAGGAGGGAACTGAGGGGAATAGGAGCCTATCATGGAGGGTGGGCACAGTGACAGAGCCAGGTACTGTATGAGAGGAGGGAACTGAGGGGAATAGGAGCCTATCATGGAGGGTGGGCACAGTGACAGAGCCAGGTACTGTATGAGAGGAGGGAACTGAGGGGATAGAGCCTATCATGGAGGGTGGGCACAGTGACAGAGCCAGGTACTATATCAGAGGAGGGAACTGAGGGGATAGGAGCCTATCATGGAGGGTGGGCACAGTGACAGAGCCAGGTACTATATCAGAGGAGGGAACTGAGGGAATAGGAGCCTATCATGGAGGGTGGGCACAGTGACAGAGCCAGGTACTATATCAGAGGAAGGAACTGAGGGGAATAGGAGCCTATTATGGAGGGTGGGCACAGTGACAGAGCCAGGTACTATATCAGAGGTGGGATCTGAGGGGAATAGGAGCCTATCATGGAGGGTGGGCACAGTGACAGAGCCAGGTACTGTATGAGAGGAGGGAACTGAGGGGAATAGGAGCCTATCATGGAGGGTGGGCACAGTGACAGAGCCAGGTACTATATCAGAGGAGGGAACTGAGGGGAATAGGAGCCTATCATGGAGGGTGGGCACAGTGACAGAGCCAGGTACTATATCAGAGGAGGGAACTGAGGGGAATAGGAGCCTATCATGGAGGGTGGGCACAGTGACAGAGCCAGGTACTATATCAGAGGAGGGAACTGAGGGAATAGGAGCCTATCATGGAGGGTGGGCACAGTGACAGAGCCAGGTACTATATGAGAGGAGGGAACTGAGGGGATAGGAGCCTATCATGGAGGGTGGGCACAGTGACAGAGCCAGGTACTATATCAGAGGAGGGAACTGAGGGGAATAGGAGCCTATCATGGAGGGTGGGCACAGTGACAGAGCCAGGTACTATATCAGAGGTGGGATCTGAGGGGAATAGGAGCCTATCATGGAGGGTGGGCACAGTGACAGAGCCAGGTACTATATCAGAGGAGGGAACTGAGGGGAATAGGAGCCTATCATGGAAGGTGGGCACAGTGACAGAGCCAGGTACTATATCAGAGGTGGGATGTGAGGGGAATAGGAGCCTATCATGGAGGGTGGGCACAGTGACAGAGCCAGGTACTGTATGAGAGGAGGGAACTGAGGGGAATAGGAGCCTGCCATGGAGGGTGGGCACAGTGACAGAGCCAGGTACTGTATGAGAGGAGGGAACTGAGGGGAATAGGAGCCTATCATGGAGGGTGGGCACAGTGACAGAGCCAGGTACTATATCAGAGGAGGGAACTGAGGGGAATAGGAGCCTATCATGGAGGGTGGGCACAGTGACAGAGCCAGGTACTGTATGAGAGGAGGGAACTGAGGGGAATAGGAGCCTATCATGGAGGGTGGGCACAGTGACAGAGCCAGGTACTGTATGAGAGGAGGGAGCTGAGGGGAATAGGAGACTATCATGGAGGGTGGGCACAGTGACAGAGCCAGGTACTATGAGAGGAGGGAACTGAGGGAATAGGAGCCTATCATGGAGGGTGGGCACAGTGACAGAGCCAGGTACTATATCAGAGGAGGGAACTGAGGGGAATAGGAGCCTATCATGGAGGGTGGGCACAGTGACAGAGCCAGGTACTGTATGAGAGGAGGGAACTGAGGGGAATAGGAGCCTATCATGGAGGGTGGGCACAGTGACAGAGCCAGGTACTGTATGAGAGGAGGGAACTGAGGGGAATAGGAACCTATCATGGAGGGTGGGCACAGTGACAGAGCCAGGTACTATATCAGAGGAGGGAACTGAGGGAATAGGAGCCTATCATGGAGGGTGGGCACAGTGACAGAGCCAGGTACTATATCAGAGGAGGGAACTGAGGGGAATAGGAGCCTATCATGGAGGGTGGGCACAGTGACAGAGCCAGGTACTATATCAGAGGAGGGAACTGAGGGGAATAGGAGCCTATCATGGAGGGTGGGCACAGTGACAGTGCCAGGTACTGTATGAGAGGAGGGAACTGAGGGGAATAGGAGCCTATCATGGAGGGTGGGCACAGTGACAGAGCCAGGTACTATATCAGAGGAGGGAGCTAAGGGGAATAGGAGCCTATCATGGAGGGTGGGCACAGTGACAGAGCCAGGTACTGTATGAGAGGAGGGAACTGAGGGGATAGAGCCTATCATGGAGGGTGGGCACAGTGACAGAGCCAGGTACTGTATGAGAGGAGGGAACTGAGGGGAATAGGAGCCTATCATGGAGGGTGGGCACAGTGACAGAGCCAGGTACTGTATGAGAGGAGGGAACTGAGGAGAATAGGGGCCTGTCATGGAGGGTGGGCACAGTGACAGAGCCAGGTACTATATCAGAGGAGGGAACTGAGGGGAATAGGAGCCTATCATGGAGGGTGGGCACAGTGACAGAGCCAGTTACTATATCAGAGGAGGGAACTGAGGCAAATAGGAGCCTATCATGGAGGGTGGGCACAGTGACAGAGCCAGGTACTGTATGAGAGGAGGGAGCTGAGGGGAATAGGAGCCTATCATGGAGGGTGGGCACAGTGACAGAGCCAGGTACTATATGAGAGGAGGGAACTGAGGGGATAGAGCCTATCATGGAGGGTGGGCACAGTGACAGAGCCAGGTACTGTATGAGAGGAGGGAACTGAGGGAATAGGAGCCTATCATGGAGGGTGGGCACAGTGACAGAGCCAGGTACTATATCAGAGGAGGGAACTGAGGGAATAGGAGCCGAGCATGGAGGGTGGGCACAGTGACAGAGCCAGGTACTATATCAGAGGAGGGAACTGAGGGAATAGGAGCCTATCATGGAGGGTGGACACAGTGACAGAGCCACTACTGTATCAGAGGAGAGAACTGAGAGGAATAGGAGCCTATCATGGAGGGTCGGCACAGTGACAGTGCCAGGTACTGTATGTGAGGAGGGAACTGAGGTGTATAGTAGCCTATCATGGAGGGTGGGCACAGTGACAGAGCCAGGTACTATATGAGAGGAGGGAACTGAGGGGATAGGAGCCTATCATGGAGGGTGGGCACAGTGACAGAGCCAGGTACTGTATGAGAGGAGGGAACTGAGGGGAATAGGAGCCTATCATGGAGGGTGGGCACAGTGACAGAGCCAGGTACTATATCAGAGGAGGGAACTGAGGGGAATAGGAGCCTATCATGGAGGGTGGGCACAGTGACAGAGCCAGGTACTATATCAGAGGAGGGAACTGAGGGGAATAGGAGCCTATCATGGAGGGTGGGCACAGTGACAGAGCCAGGTACTGTATGAGAGGAGGGAGCTGAGGGGAATAGGAGCCTATCATGGAGGGTGGGCACAGTGACAGAGCCAGGTACTGTATGAGAGGAGGGAACTGAGGGGAATAGGAGCCTATCATGGAGGGTGGGCACAGTGACAGAGCCAGGTACTATATCAGAGGAGGGAACTGAGGGGAATAGGAGCCTATCATGGAGGGTGGGCACAGTGACAGAGCCAGGTACTATATCAGAGGAGGGAACTGAGGGGATAGGAGCCTATCATGGAGGGTGGGCACAGTGACAGAGCCAGGTACTGTATGAGAGGAGGGAACTGAGGGCAATAGGAGCCTATCATGGAGGGTGGGCACAGTGACAGAGCCAGGTACTGTATGAGAGGAGGGAACTGAGGGGAATAGGAGCCTATCATGGAGGGTGGGCACAGTGACAGAGCCAGGTACTGTATGAGAGGAGGGAACTGAGGGGAATAGGAGCCTATCATGGAGGGTGGGCACAGTGACAGAGCCAGGTACTATATCAGAGGAGGGAACTGAGGGGAATAGGAGCCTATCATGGAGGGTGGGCACAGTGACAGAGCCAGGTACTATATCAGAGGAGGGAACTGAGGGGAATAGGAGCCTATCATGGAGGGTGGGCACAGTGACAGAGCCAGGTACTATATCAGAGGAGGGAACTGAGGGGAATAGGAGCCTATCATGGAGGGTGGGCACAGTGACAGAGCCAGGTACTGTATGAGAGGAGGGAACTGAGGGGAATAGGAGCCTATCATGGAGGGTGGGCACAGTGACAGAGCCAGGTACTATATGAGAGGAGGGAACTGCGGGGAATAGGAGCCTGTCATGGAGAGTGGGCACAGTGACAGAGCCAGGTACTGTATGAGAGGAGGTAACTGAGGGGAATAGGAGCCTATCATGGAGGGTGGGCACAGTGACACAGCCAGGTACTGTATGAGAGAAGGGAACTGAGGGAATAGGAGCCTATCATGGAGGGTGGGCACAGTGACAGAGCCAGGTACTATATCAGAGGAGGGAACTGAGGGGAATAGGAGCCTATCATGGAGGGTGGGCACAGTGACAGAGCCATGTACTGTATGAGAGGAGGAACTGAGGGAATAGGAGCCTATCATGGAGGGTGGGCACAGTGACAGAGCCAGGTACTGTATGAGAGGAGGGAACTGAGGGGAATAGGAGCCTATCATGGAGGGTGGGCACAGTGACAGAGCCAGGTACTGTATGAGAGGAGGGAACTGAGGGGAATAGGACCCTATCATGGAGGGTGGGCACAGTGACAGAGCCAGGTACTGTATGAGAGGAGGGAACTGAGGGGATAGAGCCTATCATGGAGGGTGGGCACAGTGACAGAGCCAGGTACTGTATGAGAGGAGGGAACTGAGGGGAATAGGAGCCTATCATGGAGGGTGGGCACAGTGACAGAGCCAGGTACTGTATGAGAGGAGGGAACTGAGGGGAATAGGAGCCTGTCATGGAGGGTGGGCACAGTGACAGAGCCAGGTACTGTATAAGAGGAGGGAGCTGAGGGGAATAGGAGCCTATCATGGAGGGTGGGCACAGTGACAGAGCCAGGTACTGTTTGAGAGGAGGGAGCTGAGGGGAATAGGAGCCTATCATGGAGGGTGGGCACAGTGACCAGAGCCAGGTACTATATCAGAGGAGGGAACTGGGGGGAATAGGAGCCTATCATGGAGGGAGGGCACAGTGACACAGCCAGGTACTGTATGAGAGGAGGGAACTGAGGGGAATAGGAGCCTATCATGGAGGGTGGGCACAGTGACACAGCCAGGTACTGTATGAGAGGAGGGAACTGAGGGGAATAGGAGCCTATCATGGAGGGTGGGCACAGTGACAGAGCCAGGTACTATATCAGAGGAGGGAAATGAGGGGAATAGGAGCCTATCATGGAGGGTGGGCACAGTGACAGAGCCAGGTACTATATCAGAGGAGGGAACTGAGGGGATAGGAGCCTATCATGGAGGGTGGGCACAGTGACAGAGCCAGGTACTATATCAGTGGAGGGAACTGAGGGAATAGGAGCCTATCATGGAGGGTGGGCACAGTGACAGAGCCAGGTACTATATCAGAGGAGGGAACTGAGGGGAATAGGAGCCTATCATGGAGGGTGGGCACAGTGACAGAGCCAGGTACTGTATGAGAGGAGGGAACTGAGGGGAATAGGAGCCTATCATGGAGGGTGGGCACAGTGACAGAGCCAGGTACTATATCAGAGGAGGGAACTGAGGGGAATAGGAGCCTATCATGGAGGGTGGGCACAGTGACAGAGCCAGGTACTGTATGAGAGGAGGGAGCTGAGGGGAATAGGAGCCTATCATGGAGGGTGGGCACAGTGACAGAGCCAGGTACTGTATGAGAGGAGGGAACTGAGGGGAATAGGAGCCTATCATGGAGGGTGGGCACAGTGACAGAGCCAGGTACTATATCAGAGGAGGGAACTGAGGGGATAGAGCCTATCATGGAGGGTGGGCACGGTGACAGAGCCAGGTACTATATGAGAGGAGAGAACTGAGGGGAATAGGAGCCTATCATGGAGGGTGGGCACAGTGACAGAGCCAGGTACTATATGAGAGGAGGGAACTGAGGGGAATAGGAGCCTATCATGGAGGGTGGGCACAGTGACAGAGCCAGGTACTGTATGAGAGGAGGGAACTGAGGGAATAGGAGCCTGTCATGGAGGGTGGGCACAGTGACAGAGCCAGGTACTATATGAGAGGAGGGAACTGAGGGGAATAGGAGCCTATCATGGAGGGTGGGCACAGTGACAGAGCCAGGTACTGTATGAGAGGAGGGAACTGAGGGGAATAGGAGCCTATCATGGAGGGTGGGCACAGTGACAGAGCCAGGTACTATATCAGAGGAGGGAGCTGAGGGGAATAGGAGCCTATCATGGAGGGTGGGCACAGTGACAGAGCCAGGTACTATATGAGAGGAGGGAACTGAGGGGATAGAGCCTATCATGGAGGGTGGGCACAGTGACAGAGCCAGGTACTGTATGAGAGGAGAGAACTGAGGGGAATAGGAGCCTATCATGGAGGGTGGGCACAGTGACAGAGCCAGGCACTGTATGAGAGGAGGGAACTGAGGAGAATAGGGGCCTGTCATGGAGGGTGGGCACAGTGACAGAGCCAGGTACTATATCAGAGGAGGGAACTGAGGGGAATAGGAGCCTATCATGGAGGGTGGGCACAGTGACAGAGCCAGGTACTATATCAGAGGAGGGAACTGAGGGGAATAGGAGCCTATCATGGAGGGTGGGCACAGTGACAGAGCCAGGTACTGTATGAGAGGAGGGAACTGAGGGGAATAGGAGCCTATCATGGAGGGTGGGCACAGTGACAGAGCCAGGTACTGTATGAGAGGAGGGAACTGAGGGAATAGGAGCCTATCATGGAGGGTGGGCACAGTGACAGAGCCAGGTACTGTATGAGAGGAGGGAACTGAGGGAATAGGAGCCTATCATGGAGGGTGGGCACAGTGACAGAGCCAGGTACTATATCAGAGGAGGGAACTGAGGGAATAGGAGCCTATCATGGAGGGTGGGCACAGTGACAGAGCCAGGTACTATATCAGAGGAGGGAACTGAGGGAATAGGAGCCTATCATGGAGGGTGGGCACAGTGACAGAGCCAGGGACTATATCAGAGGAGGGAACTGAGGGAATAGGAGCCTATCATGGAGGGTGGGCACAGTGACAGAGCCAGGTACTGTATGAGAGGAGGGAGCTGAGGGAATAGGAGCCTATCATGGAGGGTGGGCACAGTGACAGAGCCAGGTACTATATGAGAGGAGTGAACTGAGGGGAATAGTAGCCTATCATGGAGGGTGGGCACAGTGACAGAGCCAGGTACTGTATGAGAGGAGGGAACTGAGGGGAATAGGAGCCTATCATGGAGGGTGGGCACAGTGACAGAGCCAGGTACTATATCAGAGGAGGGAACTGAGGGGAATAGGAGCCTATCATGGAGGGTGGGCACAGTGACAGAGCCAGGTACTATATCAGAGGAGGGAACTGAGGCGAATAGGAGCCTATCATGGAGGGTGGGGACAGTGACAGAGCCAGGTATGTATGAGAGGAGGGAGCTGAGGGGAATAGGAGCCTATCATGGAGGGTGGGCACAGTGACAGAGCCAGGTACTGTATGAGAGGAGGGAACTGAGGGGAATAGGAGCCTATCATGGAGGGTGGGCACAGTGACAGAGCCAGGTACTATATCAGAGGAGGGAACTGAGGCGAATAGGAGCCTATCATGGAGGGTGGGCACAGTGACAGAGCCAGGTACTATATCAGAGGAGGGAACTGAGGCGAATAGGAGCCTATCATGGAGGGTGGGCACAGTGACAGAGCCAGGTACTGTATGAGAGGAGGGAGCTGAGGGGAATAGGAGCCTATCATGGAGGGTGGGCACAGTGACAGAGCCAGGTACTGTATGAGAGGAGGGAACTGAGGGGAATAGGAGCCTATCATGGAGGGTGGGCACAGTGACAGAGCCAGGTACTGTATGAGAGGAGGGAACTGAGGGAATAGGAGCCTATCATGGAGGGTGGGCACAGTGACAGAGTCAGGTACTATACCAGAGGAGGGAACTGAGGGGAATAGGAGCCTATCATGGAGGGTGGGCACAGTGACAGAGCCAGGTACTGTATCAGAGGAGGGAACTGAGGGAATAGGAGCCTATCATGGAGGGTGGGCACAGTGACAGAGCCAGGTACTATATCAGAGGAGGGAACTGAGGGAATAGGAGCCTATCATGGAGGGTGGGCACAGTGACAGAGCCAGGTACTGTATTAGAGGAGGGAACTGAGGGAATAGGAGCCTATCATGGAGGGTGGGCACAGTGACAGAGCCAGGTACTATATGAGAGGAGGGAACTGAGGAATAGGAGCCTATCATGGAGGGTGGGCACAGTGACAGAGCCAGGTACTGTATGAGAGGAGGGAACTGAGGGAATAGGAGCCTATCATGGAGGGTGGGCACAGTGGCAGAGCCAGGTACTGTATGAGAGGAGGGAACTGAGGGAATAGGAGCCTATCATGGAGGGTGGGCACAGTGACAGAGCCAGGTACTATATCAGAGGAGGGAACTGAGAGGATAGGAGCCTATCATGGAGGGTGGGCACAGTGACAGAGCCAGGTACTGTATGAGAGGAGGGAACTGAGGGGATAGAGCCTATCATGGAGGGTGGGCACAGTGACAGAGCCAGGTACTGTATGAGAGGAGGGAACTGAGGGGAATAGGAGCCTATCATGGAGGGTGGGCACAGTGACAGAGCCAGGTACTGTATGAGAGGAGGGAACTGAGGGAATAGGAGCCTATCATGGAGGGTGGGCACAGTGACAGAGCCAGGTGCTGTATGAGAGGAGGGAACTGAGGGAATAGGAGCCTATCATGGAGGGTGGGCACAGTGACAGAGCCAGGTACTGTATGAGAGGAGGGAACTGAGGGGAATAGGAGCCTATCATGGAGGGTGGGCACAGTGACAGAGCCAGGTACTGTATGAGAGGAGGGAACTGAGGGGAATAGGAGCCTATCATGGAGGGTGGGCACAGTGACAGAGCCAGGTACTGTATGAGAGGAGGGAACTGAGGGAATAGGAGCCTATCATGGAGGGTGGGCACAGTGACAGAGCCAGGTACTGTATGAGAGGAGGGAGCTGAGGGGAATAGGAGCCTATCATGGAGGGTGGGCACAGTGACAGAGCCAGGTACTATATCAGAGGAGGGAACTGAGGGGATAGAGCCTATCATGGAGGGTGGGCACAGTGACAGAGCCAGGTACTGTATGAGAGGAGGGAACTGAGGGAATAGGAGCCTATCATGGAGGGTGGGCACAGTGACACAGCCAGGTACTGTATGAAAGGAGGGAACTGAGGGAATAGGAGCCTATCATGGAGGGTGGGCACAGTGACAGAGCCAGGTACTATATCAGAGGAGGGAACTGAGGGAATAGGAGCCTATCATGGAGGGTGGGCACAGTGACAGAGCCAGGTACTATATCAGAGGAGGGAACTGAGGGAATAGGAGCCTATCATGGAGGGTGGGCACAGTGACAGAGCCAGGTACTATATCAGAGGAGGGAACTGAGGGAATAGGAGCCTATCATGGAGGCTGGGCACAGTGACAGAGCCAGGTACTATATCAGAGGAGGGAACTGAGGGAATAGGAGCCTATCATGGAGGGTGGGCACAGTGACAGAGCCAGGTACTGTATGAGAGGAGGGAACTGAGGGGAATAGGAGCCTATCATGGAGGGTGGGCACAGTGACAGAGCCAGGTACTATATCAGAGGAGGGAACTGAGGGGAATAGGAGCCTATCATGGAGGGTGGGCACAGTGACAGAGCCAGGTACTATATCAGAGGAGGGAACTGAGGGGAATAGGAGCCTATCATGGAGGGTGGGCACAGTGACAGAGCCAGGTACTATATGAGAGGAGGGAACTGAGGGGAATAGGAGCCTATCATGGAGGGTGGGCACAGTGACAGAGCCAGGTACTGTATGAGAGGAGGGAACTGAGGGGAATAGGAGCCTATCATGGAGGGTGGGCACAGTGACAGAGCCAGGTACTGTATGAGAGGAGGGAACTGAGGGGATAGAGCCTATCATGGAGGGTGGGCACAGTGACAGAGCCAGGTACTGTATGAGAGGAGAGAACTGAGGGGAATAGGAGCCTATCATGGAGGGTGGGCACAGTGACAGAGCCAGGTACTATATGAGAGGAGGGAACTGAGGGGATAGAGCCTATCATGGAGGGTGGGCACAGTGACAGAGCCAGGTACTGTATGAGAGGAGGGAACTGAGGGGATAGAGCCTATCATGGAGGGTGGGCACAGTGACAGAGCCAGGTACTGTATGAGAGGAGAGAACTGAGGGGAATAGGAGCCTATCATGGGGGGTGGGCACAGTGACAGAGCCAGGTACTGTATGAGAGGAGGGAACTGAGGGGAATAGGAGCCTATCATGGAGGGTGGGCACAGTGACAGAGCCAGGTACTATATGAGAGGAGGGAACTGAGGGGAATAGGAGCCTATCATGGAGGGTGGGCACAGTGACAGAGCCAGGTACTGTATGAGAGGAGGGAACTGAGGGGAATAGGAGCCTATCATGGAGGGTGGGCACAGTGACAGAGCCAGGTACTATATCAGAGGAGGGAACTGAGGGGAATAGGAGCCTATCATGGAGGGTGAGCACAGTGACAGAGCCAGGTACTATATGAGAAGAGGGAACTGAGGGGAATAGGAGCCTATCATGGTGGGTGGGCACAGTGACAGAGCCAGGTACTGTATGAGAGGAGGGAACTGAGGGGAATAGGAGCCTATCATGGAGGGTGGGCACAGTGACAGAGCCAGGTACTATATCAGAGGAGGGAACTGAGGGGATAGGAGCCTATCATGGAGGGTGGGCACAGTGACAGAGCCAGGTACTATATCAGAGGAGGGAACTGAGGGAATAGGAGCCTATCATGGAGGGTGGGCACAGTGACAGAGCCAGGTACTATATCAGAGGAGGGAACTGAGGGAATAGGAGCCTATCATGGAGGGTGGGCACAGTGACAGAGCCAGGTACTATATCAGAGGAGGGAACTGAGGGCATAGGAGCCTATCATGGAGGGTGGGCACAGTGACAGAGCCAGGTACTATATCAGAGGAGGGAACTGAGGGAATAGGAGCCTATCATGGTGGGTGGGCACAGTGACAGAGCCAGGTACTGTATGAGAGGAGGGAACTGAGGGGAATAGGAGCCTGTCATGGAGGGTGGGCACAGTGACAGAGCCAGGTACTATATCAGAGGAGGGAACTGAGGGGATAGGAGCCTATCATGGAGGGTGGGCACAGTGACAGAGCCAGGTACTATATCAGAGGAGGGAACTGAGGGGAATAGGAGCCTATCATGGAGGGTGGGCACAGTGACAGAGCAAGGTACTATATCAGAGGAGGGAACTGAGGGGAATAGGAGCCTATCATGGAGGGTGGGCACAGTGACAGAGCCAGGTACTGTATGAGAGGAGGGAACTGAGGGGAATAGGAGCCTGTCATGGAGGGTGGGCACAGTGACAGAGCCAGGTACTATATGAGAGGAGGGAACTGAGGGGAATAGGAGCCTATCATGGAGGGTGGGCACAGTGACAGAGCCAGGTACTATATCAGAGGAGGGAACTGAGGGGAATAGGAGCCTATCATGCTGGGTGGGCACAGTGACAGAGCCAGGTACTATACCAGAGGAGGGAACTGAGGGGAATTGGAGCCTATCATGGAGGGTGGGCACAGTGACAGAGCCAGGTACTATATCAGAGGAGGGAACTGAGGGGAATAGGAGCCTGTCATGGAGGGTGGGCACAGTGACAGAGCCAGGTACTATATCAGAGGAGGGAACTGAGGGGAATAGGAGCCTATCATGGAGGGTGGGCACAGTGACAGAGCCAGGTACTATATCAGAGGAGGAACTGAGGGAATAGGAGCCTATCATGGAGGGTGGGCACAGTGACAGAGCCAGGTACTGTATGAGAGGAGGGAACTGAGGGAATAGGAGCCTATCATGGAGGTGGGCACAGTGACAGAGCCAGGTACTATATGAGAGGAGGGAACTGAGGGAATAGGAGCCTATCATGGAGGGTGGGCACAGTGACAGAGCCAGGTACTATATCAGAGGAGGGAACTGAGGGAATAGGAGCCTATCATGGAGGGTGGGCACAGTGACAAAGCCAGGTACTGTATGAGAGGAGGGAACTGAGGAATAGGAGCCTATCATGGAGGGTGGGCACAGTGACAGAGCCAGGTACTATATCAGAGGAGGGAACTGAGGGAATAGGAGCCTATCATGGAGGGTGGGCACAGTGACAGAGCCAGGTACTATATCAGAGGAGGGAACTGAGGGAATAGGAGCCTATCATGGAGGGTGGGCACAGTGACAGAGCCAGGTACTGTATGAGAGGAGGAACTGAGGGAATAGGAGCCTATCATGGAGGGTGGGCACAGTGACAGAGCCAGGTACTGTATCAGAGGAGGGAACTGAGGCGAATAGGAGCCTATCATGGAGGGTGGGCACAGTGGCAGAGCCAGGTACTGTATGAGAGGAGGGAACTGAGGGGAATAGGAGCCTATCATGGAGGGTGGGCACAGCGACAGAGCCAGGTACTGTATGAGAGGAGGGAACTGAGGGGAATAGGAGCCTATCATGGAGGGTGGGCACAGTGACAGAGCCAGGTACTGTTTGAGAGGAGGGAACTGAGGGGAATAGGAGCCTATCATGGAGGGTGGGCACAGTGACAGAGCCAGGTACTGTATGAGAGGAGGGAACTGAGGGGAATAGGAGCCTATCATGGAGGGTGGGCACAGTGACAGAGCCAGGTACTGTATGAGAGGAGGGAACTGAGGGGAATAGGAGCCTATCATGGAGGGTGGGCACAGTGACAGAGCCAGGTACTGTATGAGAGGAGGGAACTGAGGGGAATAGGGGCCTATCGTGGAGGGTGGGCACAGTGACAGAGCCAGGTACTATATCAGAGGAGGGAACTGAGGGAATAGGAGCCTATCATGGAGGGTGGGCACAGTGACAGATCCAGGTACTGTATGAGAGGAGGGAACTGAGGGAATAGGAGCCTATCATGGAGGGTGGGCACAGTGACAGAGCCAGGTACTATATCAGAGGAGGGAGCTGAGGGGAATAGGAGCCTATCATGGAGGGTGGGCACAGTGACAGAGTCAGGCACTATACCAGAGGAGGGAACTGAGGGAATAGGAGCCTATCATGGAGGGTGGGCACAGTGACAGAGCCAGGTACTGTATGAGAGGAGGGAACTGAGGGAATAGGAGCCTATCATGGAGGGTGGGCACAGTGACAGAGCCAGGTACTGTATCAGAGGAGGGAACTGAGGGAATAGGAGCCTATCATGGAGGGTGGGCACAGTGACAGAGCCAGGTACTGTATGAGAGGAGGGAACTGAGGGAATAGGAGCCTATCATGGAGGGTGGGCACAGTGACAGAGCCAGGTACTATATCAGAGGAGGGAACTGAGGGAATAGGAGCCTATCATGGAGGGTGGGCACAGTGACAGAGCCAGGTACTATATCAGAGGAGGGAACTGAGGGAATAGGAGCCTATCATGGAGGGTGGGCACAGTGACAGAGCCAGGTACTATATCAGAGGAGGGAACTGAGGGAATAGGAGCCTATCATGGAGGGTGAGCACAGTGACAGAGCCAGGTACTATATGAGAGGAGGGAACTGAGGGAATAGGAGCCTATCATGGAGGGTGGGCACAGTGACAGAACCAGGTACTATATCAGAGGAGGGAACTGAGGGAATAGGAGCCTATCATGGAGGGTGGGCACAGTGACAGAGCCAGGTACTATATCAGAGGAGGGATCTGAGGGAATAGGAGCCTATCATGGAGGGTGGGCACAGTGACAGAGCCAGGTACTATATCAGAGGAGGGAACTGAGGGAATAGGAGCCTATCATGGAGGGTGGGCACAGTGACAGAGCCAGGTACTATATCAGAGGAGCGAACTGAGGGAATAGGAGCCTATCATGGAGGGTGGGCACAGTGACAGAGCCAGGTACTATATCAGAGGAGGGAACTGAGGCGAATAGGAGCCTATCATGGAGGGTGGGCACAGTGACAGAGCCAGGTACTGTATGAGAGGAGGGAACTGAGGGGAATAGGAGCCTATCATGGAGGGTGGGCACAGTGACAGAGCCAGGTACTATATCAGAGGAGGGAACTGAGGCGAATAGGAGCCTATCATGGAGGGTGGGCACAGTGACAGAGCCAGGTACTGTATGAGAGGAGGGAGCTGAGGGGAATAGGAGCCTATCATGGAGGGTGGGCACAGTGACAGAGCCAGGTACTGTATGAGAGGAGGGAACTGAAGGGAATAGGAGCCTATCATGGAGGGTGGGCACAGTGACAGAGCCAGGTACTATATCAGAGGAGGGAGCTGAGGGGAATAGGAGCCTATCATGGAGGGTGGGCACAGTGACAGAGCCAGGTACTGTATGAGAGGAGGGAACTGAGGGGAATAGGAGCCTATCATGGAGGGTGGGCACAGTGACAGAGCCAGGTACTGTATGAGAGGAGGGAACTGAGGGAATAGGAGCCTATCATGGAGGGTGGGCACAGTGACAGAGCCAGGTACTGTATGAGAGGAGGGAACTGAGGGGAATAGGAGCCTATCATGGAGGGTGGGCACAGTGACAGAGCCAGGTACTGTATGAGAGGAGGGAACTGAGGGGAATAGGAGCCTGTCATGGAGGATGGGCACAGTGACAGAGCCAGGTACTGTATGAGAGGAGGGAACTGAGGGGAATAGGAGCCTATCATCGAGGGTGGGCACAGTGACAGAGCCAGGTACTATATGAGAGGAGGGAACTGAGGGGATAGAGCCTATCATGGAGGGTGGGCACAGTGAAAGAGCCAGGTACTGTATGAGAGGAGGGAACTGAGGGGAATAGGAGCCTATCATGGAGGGTGGGCACAGTGACAGAGCCAGGTACTGTATGAGAGGTGGGAACTGAGGGAATAGGAGCCTATCATGGAGGGTGGGCACAGTGACAGAGCCAGGTACTATATCAGAGGAGGGAACTGAGGGGAATAGGAGCCTATCATGGAGGGTGAGCACAGTGACAGAGCCAGGTACTATATGAGAGGAGGGAACTGAGGGGAATAGGAGCCTATCATGGAGGGTGGGCACAGTGACAGAGCCAGGTACTGTATGAGAGGAGGGAACTGAGGGGAATAGGAGCCTATCATGGAGGGTGGGCACAGTGACAGAGCCAGGTACTATATCAGAGGAGGGAACTGAGGGGAATAGGAGCCTATCATGGAGGGTGGGCACAGTGACAGAGCCAGGTACTATATCAGTGGAGGGAACTGAGGGGAATAGGAGCCTATCATGGAGGGTGGGCACAGTGACAGAGCCAGGTACTATATCAGAGGAGGGAACTGAGGGGAATAGGAGCCTATCATGGAGGGTGGGCACAGTGACAGAGCCAGGTACTGTATGAGAGGAGGGAACTGAGGGGAATAGGAGCCTGTCATGGAGGGTGGGCACAGTGACAGAGCCAGGTACTATATGAGAGGAGGGAACTGAGGGGAATAGGAGCCTATCATGGAGGGTGGGCACAGTGACAGAGCCAGGTACTATATCAGAGGAGGGAACTGATGGGAATAGGAGCCTATCATGGAGGGTGGGCACAGTGACAGAGCCAGGTACTATATCAGAGGAGGGAACTGAGGGGAATAGGAGCCTATCATGGAGGGTGGGCACAGTGACAGAGCCAGGTACTATATCAGAGGAGGGAACTGAGGGGAATAGGAGCCTGTCATGGAGGGTGGGCACAGTTACAGAGCCAGGTACTATATCAGAGGAGGGAACTGAGGGGATAGGAGCCTATCATGGAGGGTGGGCACAGTGACAGAGCCAGGTACTATATCAGAGGAGGAACTGAGGGAATAGGAGCCTATCATGGAGGGTGGGCACAGTGACAGAGCCAGGTACTGTATGAGAGGAGAGAACTCAGGCGATTAGGTGCCTATCATGGTTGGTCGGCACACTGACAGAGCTATGTTCTATATGAGAGGTCGGAACTGAGGGAATAGGAGCCTATCATGGAGGGTGGGCACAGTGACAGAGCCAGGTACTATATCAGAGGAGGAACTGAGGGAATAGGAGCCTATCATGGAGGGTGGGCACAGTGACAGAGCCAGGTACTGTATGACAGGAGGGAACTGAGGGGATAGGAGCCTATCATGGAGGGTGGGCACAGTGACAGAGCCAGGTACTATATCAGAGGAGGGAACTGAGGGGAATAGGAGCCTATCATGGAGGGTGGGCACAGTGACAGAGCCAGGTACTATATCAGAGGAGGGAACTGAGGGGAATAGGAGCCTATCATGGAGGGTGGGCACAGTGACAGAGCCAGGTACTGTATGAGAGGAGGGAGCTGAGGGGAATAGGAGCCTATCATGGAGTGTGGGCACAGTGACAGAGCCAGGTACTGTATCAGAGGAGGGAACTGAGGCGAATAGGAGCCTATCATGGAGGGTGGGCACAGTGGCAGAGCCAGGTACTGTACGAGAGGAGGGAACTGAGGGGAATACGAGCCTATCATGGAGTGTGGGCACAGTGACAGAGCCAGGTACTGTATCAGAGGAGGGAACTGAGGCGAATAGGAGCCTATCATGGAGGGTGGGCACAGTGGCAGAGCCAGGTACTGTACGAGAGGAGGGAACTGAGGGGAATACGAGCCTATCATGGAGGGTGGGCACAGTGACAGAGCCAGGTACTGTATGAGAGGAGGGAACTGAGGGGAATAGGAGCCTATCATGGAGGGTGGGCACAGTGACAGAGCCAGGTACTTTTTGAGAGGAGGGAACTGAGGGGAATAGGAGCCTATCATGGAGGGTGGGCACAGTGACAGAGCCAGGTACTGTATGAGAGGAGGGAACTGAGGGGAATAGGAGCCTATCATGGAGGGTGGGCACAGTGACAGAGCCAGGTACTGTATGAGAGGAGGGAACTGAGGGGAATAGGAGCCTATCATGGAGGGTGGGCACAGTGACAGAGCCAGGTACTGTATGAGAGGAGGGAACTGAGGGGAATAGGAGCCTATCATGGAGGGTGAGCACAGTGACAGAGCCAGGTACTATATCAGAGGAGGGAACTGAGGGGAATAAGAGCCTATCATGGAGGGTGGGCACAGTGACAGATTCAGGTACTGTATGAGAGGAGGGAACTGAGGGGAATAGGAGCCTATCATGGAGGGTGGGCACAGTGACAGAGCCAGGTACTATATCAGAGGAGGGAACTGAGGGGAATAGGAGCCTATCATGGAGGGTGGGCACAGTGACAGAGCCAGGTACTATATCAGAGGAGGGAACTGAGGGGAATAGGAGCCTATCATGGAGGGTGGGCACAGTGACAGAGCCAGGTACTGTATGAGAGGAGGGAGCTGAGGGGAATAGGAGCCTATCATGGAGGGTGGGCACAGTGACAGAGCCAGGTACTGTATCAGAGGAGGGAACTGAGGCGAATAGGAGCCTATCATGGAGGGTGGGCACAGTGACAGAGCCAGGTACTGTATGAGAGGAGGGAACTGAGGGGAATAGGAGCCTATCATGGAGGGTGGGCACAGTGACAGAGCCAGGTACTATATCAGAGGAGGGAACTGAGGGAATAGGAGCCTATCATGGAGGGTGGGCACAGTGACAGAGCCAGGTACTATATCAGAGGAGGGAACTGAAGGGAATAGGAGCCTATCATGGAGGGTGGGCACAGTGACAGAGCCAGGTACTATATCAGAGGAGGGAACTGAGGGGAATAGGAGCCTATCATGGAGGGTGGGCACAGTGACAGAGCCAGGTACTATATCAGAGGAGGGAACTGAGAGGAATAGGAGCCTATCATGGAGCGTGAGCACAGTGACAGAGCCAGGTACTATATGAGAGGAGGGAACTGAGGGGAATAGGAGCCTATCATGGAGGGTGGGCACAATGACAGAGCCAGGTACTATATCAGAGGAGGGAACTGAGGGGAATAGGAGCCTATCATGGAGGGTGGGCACAGTGACAGAGTCAGGTACTATATCAGAGGAGGGATCTGAGGGGAATAGGAGCCTATCATGGAGGGTGGGCACAGTGACAGAGCCAGGTACTATATCAGAGGAGGGAACTGAGGGGAATAGGAGCCTGTCATGGAGGGTGGGCACAGTGACAGAGCCAGGTACTATATCAGAGGAGGGAACTGAGGGGAATAGGAGCCTATCATGGAGGGTGGGCACAGTGACAGAGCCAGGTACTGTATGAGAGGAGGGAACTGAGGGGAATAGGAGCCTGTCATGGAGGGTGGGCACAGTGACAGAGCCAGGTACTATATGAGAGGAGGGAACTGAGGGGAATAGGAGCCTATCATGGAGGGTGGGCACAGTGACAGAGCCAAGTACTGTATCAGAGGGTTTTAAGAGCAGGCTTGGAACTCTGAGGGGGAGAGTAATATTTCTGATGTGTAGAGGCAGTTGCTTCCAGGATTGGGCTAGAGACTAGCTGTACAAGTTTTGTCCTATTTTGCTTTTAGGTCTGTAGATAGTGAAGAGGTTTTGTTTAGAACTACTGAGAGATCTAGGGGGAGTATAATAGGAGACTAGTGAGGCCAGGCCAGGGCAAGAGGAGGGATGACACAAGAGAGCGTATATGATCTGGAGTTGAGAAACAAGTTGGTGGGGAAATTCTAACCAGTTACTGTTTTGAGGGCAAGGAAAGACCTGTTGTAAATTGAGCAATTTTGTTGTAAGTGGATTCTAGTTTGGTCATGAGGGAAGACTGTAGGTTTGTGAGGATGTGTGAGTAATAGAAGAGGGTAGGAAGGAGGTAAGCATGGGATAGTGACATTTTGGAGTTAGTGGTGAAAAAATTATTACAATACAGGAAACCAAGTTTTTGGTGTTTTTTTTTAACATTGCAGGTAATGTGTAGATCAAATTTAAGTTGGTCATCAATAATAACCCCAGAAGCTTGGTTTGAGACTCAATTGAAACAGGTGCATTCTTTAGTAAAGAGATAGAGAAGGAAGATTTGACATGGTTCAGGGTATTGGGGGTGAAAAGCAGGAATTTAGTTTTTTTGGGGTTAAGAATCAGCTGATTCTAGGTGAGCCAGTTTTCAATTGATAGGAAGGATTTTTGCATGAGAATGTTTAAGTTAGAGAAGGAGTCATCTATGGTAATGACTGTGGAATCATCATCATATTGTACAAGAGATGACCGAGGACAGGAAGCTTCAACTGACTGGTAAAAATGTCGAACAGAAGAGGTCCTAGGATAGACCCTTGGGGTACTCCCATTGTGATAGGTAAGAGAGGTGATGTAGTGGAGAGCCATCTAACAGATTGTTGCCGATCTGAGAGGTAGCTTGAGAACCAGGAGATGGTTGCAGGAGACAGAGTGAGTTCAGCAAGTTTGGACAGAAGAAGAGGGTGGGATACGATGTCGAAGGCTTTAGAAAGGTCGAGGAATAGGGTGGAAATTAGTTTGTTATTGTCCCGAGCTTGGATACAGTGTTAATGAAAGAGATGAGAGCAGCGCAGGCACTGTGCTTTGGGTGAAACCATGTTGTGTGGGGGTGAGTAGGTTTTCTTGTAGGAGGTGGTGGAGGATTTGCTTAGAAACACATTTCTCTAAGATTTTGGAGAGAGGTGAAAGAATAGTGATAGGTCTAAAGTTGGCAAAATCAGAAGAGTTACCACCCTTATGAATAGGTATGGTGTTAAAGTTTTTTCTAGATTGAGGGGACTTTAGCTTCAGAGAGAGAGCGGTTAAAGAGAACAGAGATGGGAAGCGCTAGTGAGTTTGCAGCCTTATGGAGAAAGAGTGAAGGGAGATTGTCTATGGAGGGAGAGCATGGCTTTAACTTGCTAAGTAGGGTTTTTATGTAATTTGTAGATACAGCTTTCAGTGAGAAGGCAGGTAAGAAATTGGGGGTAGTTGGTGGGCGGTGGAGCTGGGGACATTAGTACTGGGTTAGATTGGGGACATAGTTTACTGATGGTTTCAATAAAGTAGGTATTGAAAGTATTTGCATTTTCTTGAGGGGTGTTTGGGCTAGGATTAGGGGATGTGGGGTTGCCTGGGTGCAGAACTTGGTTGGAGTTCCAGAAATTCTTGGGGTTTGATGAGAGAGAGGATGGAGGAGTGTTGTAGTCGTTTTTCTTGTCATTATTGATGTGTTTCTTTGTTAGGTTGCGGAGTTCTTTATAGTGTAGGAGGTGAGTAGGGAGTTTAGTTTTGGACCAGATTTTCTAAGCTTTATCTCTTCTGACCATTAGAGTGTGAGTGGCTTGAGTAAGCCAGGGAGATATGTGTGATTTGACTTTAACTGTGCGAAGGGGGACAAGTGAGTTGATAATTTTAAGAAATATAGAGTTAAATTTAAGAACAGCATCATAAAGAGGTAGATGATAGAGGAAGGAGAGGTTGATAGCTAAGAGATGGTTGTTGAAGAAGTCAGGTTGAATATTGCTGAGTTTATGACAATCTATGTACTTATGAGGGCAGTTTAGATGGCGGGGAGTATCTGAGAACCTTGACAGAACAATGATGACTGAAAGAGTCAGGGAGAGTTTCTGGGAGTGATATTTATGTGGATTAAGTATCCAGTCCAGGATGGAAGAGGAGTTACTGGATTTGCTAGTGTAAATGTGAGTGAAGATTAGCTGGGAGAAACCATAGAGATTCATATGCGGACTAGGGTTGTCAGTGGAAAAGGATAGCCAGTTGATGTTTACATCTCCCAAGATAGTAGTCTCATTAGGGAAGTGTTGGGAAAGCCAGGAGAGAATATTCTCTAGTATGGGAATGTTATCCCCTGGGGGGGTGTAGATGGCAGAATAGTGAAGGAGTTGTGTTCATTGATTTTGCAGTTGTCAAGAAGTAATTCAGTTGAGGATTGTATAGGGGAGTGAGTGTCTAGTGGGGTAACAGTTAGGTGGTTGGAAAACATGATGGCAGTGCCCCCACCCTTTTTCTTGGTACAGTCCAGACGTAGGATCTTATAACCTAGGGGTAGAAAGTCTTTGTCAGGGATGTGTGGTTTAAGCCAGGTTTCAGTGAGACTAATGATATCTGGAGAGGGGTCTACCTTATAACATTGAATCCCCACAATGCTGAATCATATTTCATTGAGACAAATGCATCAAAACTGCAGAAGAGTGAAAATCATTGAACCACACTTCTGTGAACACACATCCAGACTAAAATAAAAAACTACAGAAACTCCACCTACAACATACCCCCCCCCACAAAGAAAACACCAGAAACCTACACTATCCCATCCTACATTTTAGCAGGGGGACCACACCCCCTGCAAATTTAATATGCCAACTCTGAGATCGCACTACATTGCAGAAAAGGGTACACACCCATGGCATGCCCACATCTACCACAGGGCCACCCAGTGAACTGTACATTTACAGTATCTCTGTTCCCTTCACTACCATTGCTATGGAGGAATAGGAAGTCTCTTCAGTTCATGGAAGTGTGGTTAAATGATATGGAGTTTCGCTCTTCTGCAGTTTCAATGCATTCATCTCGATGAAATGTGATTCATTGTTGTGGGGATTCGATGTTATAAGGTAGACCCCTGAAAAGTATAGGATGATCCAGGTGTGGAATTCACTAACTTTGTTAAGTAAGCTTCTGATGTTGATGGAGAATAGAGTTAATAGTTTTTTTGGAGACTGAGTATGTGGAGTAGGTGAGTTAGTGAGTTTGAGTATGTGGAGTAGGTGAGTTTGAGTATGTGGAGTAGGTGAGTTTGAGTATGTGGAGTAGGTGAGTTAGCGAGTTTGTTGTTGAAATAAGGAGGGCTGTGAGGTCCAGGGTTGGGATGTTTGCCACCAGACAGGAGAAGATTGGAGAGTGTAAGTAAAGAGTTGTATGGTGTGTAGAGATGGAGCTGGTATTTCAGTTTATTTTTGGTGTAGGAGGTTGAGAAGTGTGGGAGCTTGATTTTGGGAAGGAGGAGTTTAGTAGTAGGATGATGTGGTTGGAAATGAGTCCAAGGATTGTGAAGGGCTAGAGGGGAAGATGGATGTAGGGGAATGATGAAGAGGTGGTAGAGGAGCGTGGTAGGAGGAGAGGTTGTATAGCAGAGAGAGAGTGGCAATAGAGTGTAGGGTAAATAATGTTCTGCTAAGTAGCATAGTTAGGAATGTGTAGAGTATAGAGGAAAAGTGAAAGTAGAGTGGGGTAATAAAGAAACACCAGTGAGTTGAGTTAGAGAGATTCCTTAAGCTGACTGGCATGTTATTAGGCTATGTAAGGTGATTTATCAGGAATAATATTCAAAGTTGAAGTAAGGTAAGTTCAGATTGAAATAAGGAATGTTCAAGTTGAGAATAAGGTGATGAGAGTAGAGTGTTATGGGAGGTGGGGGTGAGTAGACTGATAATTTATCTTGTTCCCAGAATATAGGGTGGACGTGTGACTATCTTTAGCAAAGGAGGTCAGAAACAACGTGAAAGAGTGTTAGGGAACGTCAAGTGGTATAATAAGTGAAACTATAGGAGCGGAGAAGGAGTGAGGTAAGACTAGAGAGAGTGTTAGTTTAGGGGACGAGATTGAGGGTTTTGGGGGAAAGTGGTCAGAGGTGAAGGGGAGGGGGGTTAGAGGAAGTAACGTATGGTAATTAATTGTGCGTGATTGGCTGAAAGAGTTAGGAGGAGCAATGAATGGATGAAAATGAGTGTGAGTGAATAGGGGTGGGAGTGGCAAGATGGGTATAGCTATAAATTGAATTATAATGGGCTGGTGTATGGAAATGGGGGTAGGGTAGAGGAGTGGAGTGAGCCCGAGCATAGTGAGCGCGAACGGTGCAGGCTGAGCCAGATTCGGGGAGTGTGCAAGAGTGAAAATAGACAATCAATTTAGAAAAAAAAATGGCCAGGTAGAGAGTGAGGTTTTACCACATGTAAGAGGGCAGTGAGAGAACAAAGAAAGACATTTAAAAGGATGAACTTTGTGGGCGAAAAAGAAAAAACATGAACACTGGAAGAGTGGGCCACTGAGAGGGCTGTGCACAGGCGAAGGAGGTAAGTAACTACTTGGCCACCATGGTGAAACTTTGCCCATTACCACCACGGTAGTGCGATCTCGGAGTTGGTATATCTAGTTGGGGGGTGGGGGGGCAAGGGCCCCACATGCATGGGTTTAATTTGCTTTGGTTTTCATTTTTTTTTTGTTTGGCCAAGTGGTTACTTACCTGGTGTTAAAAGTCAATGTTCTGGGCAGTCGGTCTTCTGGGTTTTCTGCTTTGTTGTCTCGGTTATATGAAAGCTGGGTAAGTGGGATTTTGGATTTGTGAAATAGACCAATATGTGTGAGTGTGTGTGTGTGTGTGTGTGTGTGTGTGTGTGTGTGTGTGTGTGTGTGTGTGTGTGTGTGTGTGTGTGTGTATGTGTGTATGTGTGTTTTTGCGTGAATGTGTGTTTGTGTGAATGTGTGCATGTATACGGATTCATGTGCTCTTGATGTGTGTTTGGTATAATGACTACACTATTCATTGTGTATGTTTGGTGATGAGTTTTTTCAGTGAAGTGGTTGTTGATTACCTTACTGTTGCTATTCTGGACCATATCCAAACAAAAGGATAGTAAATATGCCATGCCATTATTATTTAAATTCGAGAACATCTCATTGTACAAAATGAATAAATTATTCTCAAAAACTTGCATGCTGTGGCATACATGATATATATGTACATATGGCTAGAGCCCTGTTTCTGACATTTTGTAGCCTGTTTATTGCAACACAGTCTGTAACCTCAGACAGTCTGCATATAACTGCACTCAGATTCAGAATGGCACACAAAACTATGTTTTACATTCTTTTGATTTTATGACAAGGACTCTTTCAGCTTTAGGGCTAGGTTTAAGTACTGCATCATGACGTGAAGTAAAATTATGTGGTTTATGATCATTTTGTTGACTGTAATAGGCCTGTTTTGGTAAATCATATCAGAGTCTGCAAGAGAGAACAGGCTAACGCACATAACCCCCACCCTCACCGTCTGCATGGCATAGATACATCAGAAGGCTGTTTGTGACTTTGTCTCTTATCAGTTCTTTAAGATATGCAGACAGAGAGGTCCTGTTTAAATGCCATTAAGTATTCATTTTCATGAGCTGCACAAAGTAACTACCCATCCTTTCCAATCATACAGTCATATTCCATAGTGCAGGTTGCCACCCACACCTCATAAATGATCCTGCTCCTCAATCATACAGTCATATTTCATGGTGCAGATTGCCTACCAGACTTCATAAATCATCTTGCTCCCAATCATAGTCATATTCCATGATGTAAATTGCCCCCCACATCTCATAAATTATCCTGCTCCCCAATCAAGCAGTCATATTCCATGGTTCAGATTACCCCCACACCTCATAAATCATCCTGTTCCCCAATCATGCAGTCATATTCCATGATTCAGATTACCCCCACACCTCATAAATCATCCTGCTCCCCAATCATGCAGTTATATTCCATGGTTCAGATTGCTCCCCGCACCTCATAAATCATCCTGCTCCCCAATCATGCAGTCATATTCCATGGTTCAGATTGCCCCCACACCTCATAAATCATCCTGCACTGAAGTAATGGGTGATGGCACATGGTGGGTAAGGGAGAAGCTCGAGAGTTCTACGTTGCCACAAGCTTTTACAGCGTCTGAGTCAGATCAAACGTCTCGGATCCAAACCCATTAGTAGGGGAAGAGTGAAAATGGACAATGCAGATGGACCGTTAGGATAAGTATACAACTTTTTTTTCATAGTACAGTATAATGAAAAACAATAACATGAGTTGGAGAAAATAAGTGAGGAAAAACACATTTGTCATACTATTTGTTACAGAGATTAAGATATGTTAAATGAGACCTGAGACAATTCTAATAAGATATTTAAAAAATACATTACAGATTACATGATTAGAGATAGTGATGACAAATTGAGTGATGTCTTATTATGAGAGATGGTGTTCAAATTATGGTTATAGAACAGTGATGGCAAACTTTTTGGGCTCATTGTGTCAAAAATTCGGAAAATACCTATCTCAACTCTGCTGGCGTGTCACCCCACTCGACAGAAGAGAATTATTTACATATTCATTTATTTAAAAAATACAGTCCAGTCATGTGTGCTAATATGTATTAAAAAGTAAAAGAAAAATCAGTGACTTACAACAGAGAAAATGATATGCGCACTGATAATTGGGCTTAAAACAATGTACCAAAAAATTTCCGTACTTTTAATAGTAATTTTGAATTGAAAAAAAATTATGGAACATGTTGCATTTGGTTTCATTAACATCAATTAATGACTTTTTTGTTGCTGAGTTTTAATAAATAAGTGCAGGGTCACATATTTCTTGTATTTTTGTTCATTCAGTTTCTTTGGTAACTTGGACATTAGTGAACACTAGTGTGTCATCTTTGACATGCATGTCATAGATTCGGCATCACTGTTATAGAAGGAAAAAGGCTGGAGAGAAGGAGATTATAAAAAGAGTGCAGGGTAGGGGGTTAAAAACTAAGGCAAACATATAAGAACATTTTGAGAGTGTCAAATACTCTATTGCAAAATTTTACCCTATAAGAATATTTTGCTTCTGAAAAAGGGGAGATGTAAGATGTTGGTCCTCTTTAAATTATTTTCGCTTTCAGTATGTTGCTTGTGTAGTATGGTTTTCTGTGAACTGGACAATTTCAAAAATTATGTGTGATGAGGGGGATTCTGAAAACTGTGAAGGGGTAAATCAAGCCTGAAAATAGTGACATACCTCCAAAATTAGATAGAGCTAAACCAGGCTTGAAAATAGGAATTTTCCTTCAAAATAGGGACACTCTGAGAGGTCTGATGCTCAAATCTCCAAACAAAATTTAAAGCCCTCCTGCTAGAGAAGCAAAATGTAAATGCCTTTAGACTTGTGCAAAGGCACTACTTAACTTTCAAATGTCAAATAACCTATTCAGAATCTGCACATATTTTAATGTTCAGATTGCAGATCAACATTTCTTTGACTTTGTATATAAATAATTTTGCAGCTACAATTGTTCCATTGTTGGCAGTTTTGTCACTTTCAGCTTTATACCTATGCAAACATTTGCAAATAATCTAAATATTCTGTGTTTTTTCTAGAACTGTTTCCTTATAGTTATCTAATCATTGCATGCTTCTTGTATTTCTTTAATCCATTTGTTGTCCTATTTAATTTCTACTCCTCCAATGTGAATACTTTGTTGGTTTGCAGGTCTATTACATGGTATTATTGCTTTATTTTATACTTTGTGCAATGTCTTCTACTCTGTTTTGATACTGCCTACTTGTATTTTCCAGGGTAAGCCTGAATTAGGTCCTGATGGATCAGTGCCCTACTCTGGTCAACAAAACTAAATGGTTTACCTCCATAATGTTGACGGCCACAATGGCGAACCCACTTCTGCGATCTCCGAACTGCGCCTTCACAAAACCTCAAACATTGATATTCCAAACTGCAAAATCTCGCCCCCTTTTTGACCCATGTTAGCACTTGTTTGTAGGTGTGGTGTGGTGTGGTCAGAAATGTTGACTTTTGATGTTTTGTTGGCTTTGTGAGGTTTTGGCAGTACAGGTTTTGCAGAAATGGTTTGGTATTGTGCACATTTGCTGTTGTGGCCGTCGACATTATGAAGGTAAACCAACTAAAATATATAAATAAATACGTACATACTTGACCACACTAGTGCATATATACATGCATATAAACATACCTACATACATAAATACATACCTACATATATACATGTTGCAAATGAACTATGTAATAGTTAATAAGAACAAAAACACGACCAGACTAGTCTAAAGCAAATACAGATGTGCAAATATAAGAGAAAAATAACTGCTGAAACTATAAAATGCTTAACCAAATGTGTAAACTAATAAAATCTATAACAAACAATAAAATCATAAAACAAAACCTGATCTGGACTAAAGGCTTGGTTAAATAATTGATAGCAACCTGAGAAGAACTCAAATAGATAGTGAATAATTAAGGGGGGAGCTTTTGGTAGAACTCACATATTAAATGGTGGTAGAAAAAAAATGATTGCTGTATTAAAATGATAGAAATACTAGCCAGAAACAACAAATGGAACAGACTATGAATATTCACCACTGTAAATAGATCAGAGTTGAAAGATATACAAAATGAATAAGCACATGACCTAAACAGATACTACCATCAGTCCCAGGAAGGAACAGGGCACTGTGGAAATCTTCATAGACTGCTGTATTATCTATCTGCCTCCACTGTCTGCTTATCCTTGTGGTGCCTTTTTGGCAGTTCGAATATCACATGATACAGGACCACAGGTATATAATAAAGAATTGTCTGTGTTGTAGCTTGTTTCACTTGTTGGCTTTATACTTAAATTAATCTACCAAGAGTAACAAAAGCCATGGTTTTGATTTTGGACAGACTCATCTCTGAATGCTTTGCAGAAAGTCACGTCTGAAGACTGGCAAGTTCATTCTGGAGAATATTCTTGACATCCTTACCATCATCATCATCATCAACCTCCAGTTTCCTCATTTCTTTCATTGGGGTTGGGGTGTCGCATCAACAGTCACAACCTCTCTAGATCCAGTGCCACTCTCCTACCTTCTTTAGCCCTCGTGCCTGACATGCTGTTGGTCTTCTCTCATGTAATCCATTCTTCTCTTAGCTGAATGCCCTCATTTCCTCCTGCCTTCTTCTGGTTTTTCCTAAATCTTTTTCATCAGCTCGTCTTCTGCTTTCCTACACATGTGACCAAACTACCGTAATTTGTTCTCCTTGACCTCTTCTGCAACTAGAGCTTCTTTGGTTTCTGCTATAATGTTCTCATTTCTTTATCTGTCTCACAGTGTGCATCCTACCATCTGTCTCCAGCACTTCATCTGTATCACCTCAAGCTTCAACTACTCTGTTTTCACTGACCAGGTTTCAATGTGATACAGAAGAACTGGTCTCACTGCGGTTTTGTACCTTATTTTATAGCTTCTTTGGTTTTCTTCTGTCATACACTACCCTTGACACTGTGCCAGTTGGCTGCAGCCCCTCTGATTCTAGGTTTAACCTCCTCCTTCAGACTTCTTTTCTCAGCTTCCTTCCCAGATACTTGAAACTGTTAACCTGCCATACTATTTTCTTTTCTATCTTAATTTTCAACTTATTTTGATCCCGCTATTTGCTGCCATGACATCTGTCTTGTCTGTACTTAGTTTAATTCCATGTGACATCACTTTTACTTTCTGGTTTCTTATTATTGGCCGGAGTTCCTGTTCCAAATCTGCATGTAATAGAACATCATCAGAATACAGAAGCTTTTTTGATCTGTCTTGTTCAATATGTTTGCTAATGTAGTCCTGTATGAACAGCAGAGCACACAAATCTGAACCATGATGCATGCCCAGTCCTACTGGGAACCCCACTGTGAGTCTGAGCACTGCTTGTAATTGTATCATTGGGCCCTTGTATGTAGCCTGCACTAATTCTATGAAGATTTCTGGTACTTTGAACAATCATAGAACTGCCTTCATCAGCTTTCTTGGAAGTGTGTCATATGCTTTCTGCAAGTTTAAGAATGTCCAGTTAGACTCTTTCCTCATCTCCAGCTTCTTACATACATACATACAAATATTTTCAGGCGTGGGCATTAATGCCCATCTCGCTTGCCAATATAGCAAAACACTTGTTCACATAATAAATGTCCAGGCTGTTCTTAAAACTATCTAAACTAGTACTTGCTTTAATATAATTTGGTAGTCTGTTCTAAGCATCAGCTACTCTGTCAGAGAACCAATTTGTACACTTCCCATTCCTATACAATCTTCTACATAAGTTGTCTGAAGATTTTAGTACTTTTTGATAACCCTAAACATTACCAAAGGTAGTGGTCTATAAATGCCCTTTATACGTGAGTAAGATCTCCTCTTAGATATAGATATGCGACACTGTACAAGTTCAGATATTTTAGGCTTTCATAATAACTTAAATTTTCACATCCATGGATGCCCTTGGTGTATTTCCACTGTGCTTCTTTCCAGTTTATTCATGCTTGTTTTCTTATAGGGTTTACATATTATTCCATACTCAAGTTTGGGTCTAATGTAATTAACAAACAATGACTTCATAATTTTTGATTTCCTAGACTTTATAATTTTTTATATGACTTATAATTCTATAACTATCACTGACCAATTGGTCGATATGATTAGAAAAACTCATAGCTGAATCTACCCATATATCCAGGTCCTTAAACGAGTCTACAGTTTCAATCACTGTGTGCTGTATTAAATATTCACCTTTCAGTTTATGTCTCCCAAATCTTATATGCTTAGTTTTTGATATATTTATCAGCATATTATTCCTCCTGTTCCCAAATGGTCAATTTAGTCAAGTTATTTTGCAGACATGCCTTATCTGTAACACATAATTGGTTTACCCAATTTCAAGTCGTCTGCATATAGAACACCATAGATGAAAAAGTTAGGTCTGAAAGATATACTCTAAACAAGTAAGGGCCTAGTACAGAGCCCTGTGGGACACCTTGACTGTAACCAAGGATTACACCTGTCCAGATGGTGTGTGATACTTGCCATGTCCTATTTGTAAACCATGCAGCTATCCATCTTATCAGGAGAGTACATCAATACCTAGTTGTACTAATTTATTTATCAGTGTTTTGTGTATGACCCTGTCAAATGCTGAAGTTAAATCTATATAAATTACATCACAACACGTTTTTTCATTCATAGCTGTTATTACATTGTTATAGAACATCATATTACAGGTGGTAATAGATCTGTTTTCCACACACACATGCTGATATATGGTTTCAAGTCACAACCTATGCAGTTCTGACAATAACTTATCCAGTATTACCTTCTCCATTATTTTTCCACAACATGAAAGTAGACTTAAGGGTCTATATGATTCTGGGTTTGTCCTACTCCCCTTTCCCTTGAAGACAGGCTTAATAAGCACATGTCTCCAATCTTGAGGAATCTCTCCATATTTATATGACCTAGTGAATAATAGATATAATGGTACTGTGTGTAAGTTCCTGTTGAAGTGTTCTCAGGTCATTGTTACTAATTCCGTCTCCTTTCTCTGCTTTGTTTGGATTCAGTTTGTGCAGTTCTTTTTCAATATAATCTAATTTGATTCCAGTATCTGGAGTTACCTGGATGTCACTAGGACAACTTATCAACTCTTTGTGGCGTCAAACTGTTTTGCATAAGATTTTGTAAATATATCTATAATCTGTTGTGTCTGAGAATATAGACTCTGCACACAGTTTGTGTATCTTGACTCCTTCCACATCTTGTGTGTCTATAAAAAAGGTTTCTTATGATGCTCAATATCGTTATATAAATTTTATTCAAAATTTTCTTGATCTTGTCTCACACAATGCTTAATCTGAGAAAGAAATGAGAATTCCAGCCACGATGTCAAGTTGCAAAAAGCACTCTAAAAAATCCAAACTCCAGAATAATATCTAGTACGATTTATTAGAGATAAAAAGGTAAGCGCTTTCGCGTAGTGGACCTACGCTTCATCAGACAACAATAGACAAACAACTATGCATTTAAATACCCGCTTATGCGGGAAAACCTTCTCAATTAAAAACAATTAATCAATTAAAACATTGCTGAAAGTTGAATTCATTCTCATTTCTTTCTTTTATTTTTACCTGGTTTGTTGGTGAGAGATCTACTCAGCAGTAAGGCTGCTTTCTTTTATGACAATGCTTAATCTGTTTGTCTAGCTTTTTAATTTCAGTTTTCAAAGTTATAGTTTGACCTCTCTTCCATTTCTGATATTCTTTGTCTCTCACCTTAATTGATATCTTGTTCTTATGGAACTATATCCCCCTGATGTTGTATGCCTAGATCCTGATGTTAAGCATTTTTTTTGCACTCAGTTTCTCTTTTCAAACTTTCCACTTTCCATCTGCAGTTTTTCCGCTGAAGACCTCACTCCAGTTAGTTTTACATAGTGACTGTTTTGCTTCCATATAATCTGTAATTAACCTTTTGTGCATTGGTTTAGATTTCAGTTTCACAGAATTATCTAGCAACAAATTAACCTTTATAACCCCATGATCACTGCATATCAATGGTGGTAAAAATTGACTTGAAGTAACAGTAATTTCTTCAGGAACAAAAACAATGTCTAGTATGTTCCATCCCCTGGTAGTTTTTTTACCAATCTGAAGCAATTGTTGTTCATGAATATATGTTGTGATTAATTTCCTTACTAATGTTGTTGAATCAATATTATCCCAGTCTGTTTCTGGTAAATTTAAGTCCTCAGCTAATATTATTATTCCCTCCTGTCTCATGCAAGAAATTTATGAATTCCTCTAGGTCATCTGCACTTGACTTTGGTGGTCTATACACTCCAACAATTGTTATATGTTCCAGGGTTGTCTTTACTGTCACAGTTACACAGTCTATAGTATTGGTATTATCACTGAACATGTAATAATCACAGGTCTCATAACTATCTTTAATCCTTATCATAACTCTTCCATCTGATTTAATGTTAGAATGTCTATTACAGTAAAATCATTTATACCCTGACAGATCTAGTTTCCAGTCATTGTTCTTTAACCATGTTTCACAAACAATAACAACGTCAATCTTGTGGGAACACAGCACATTTTCCAATAAAGAAACTTGATTATTAATTATCCTAGCATTAACAACCATCAATGATGCATCAAATGCTGATACCTGTGAACTGTTAAGTCCTGCCTAGTGTTTGCCAAATATTGCAAAATATCTGCTGGAAAAATTATATTCCCTGATTTTGACAAATGCATACCATCCTGTCTGAACACTTGTGTGCCCCAAACTAGGTTTGGATGATCTACACATTTCCATTTTTTAAAACAGGACATTTTTTCCATGTAGGTATTTACCAAAAAAATCTTTTCATTCACAGTGACCTGACTAACCTTTCCATAGGTGATGCGAGAAATATACATCCTAACATCAGTACAAGCTATACTATCTAAGAGGGCTGCCAGTTCCCTACTAACAGTCAGAGAATCCTTGTGAATGACATCATTTATACCAACATGAATAAAAATAGATCCATTCTTCCTTACATTAAGATGTTCCAAGGCTTGTCTAACATCTTCTGTCTTTGCTCCTGACAAGTATAACACTATTTGATGTTCATTATCATCTCTGCAAATGTAAGTATCAGTTCCTCTAATAACTGAATCTCCAATTATAAGAATATATTTGCTTGGCAGCTCTGAAGAATGTTCAGCTTCTAATACAATAATATCTGCTATATCAATTGTTACTAAGGATAGATCTTCATCACCATTAGTCGTATTAATCACACTGTTTTCATTCTGTATTAAATTCTCATCCAGCTGGTACTGTAAATCGCTTGAGCCATGTAATCAACATCTGTCTTTCTCTTCTTTTTTATTACAGTAATGTTTTTCAGTCCTTCCATGTTTAAGTTTACCTGGCCCTTGTCTCTTTTTTCTACCTTCTCCATTGGAAAGGTGATGCCTTTTTCTGTAGACTGAGGGTTTTCTGATAGACAGATATCTTCATTCCCTGTACCCAGTGTGTTACATAACAAAGCAGAATCCTTTTTACTACGTATTCTCTTTCCTTTACAGTCATTGGTCAGTTTCTTTTTCTTCCTTGTTATTTATTGTGAACTTCTTCCTTTCTTTTTTTTTTGTTTCCCTCTAAGCAATCCAGATCCAGAAATTGCTGAATACTTGCATCCAGAATTCCAAAGTTGTCAGGGGCATCATCTTGTTTAATAAGGGTTGAATGGTCTTTACAGACAATGGATGCAACATTTCCTGAATGTGTTCTGTTTATTCTTTGCCTAACATTATTTATCTCATCAGTCCAGTCATTAATATATGAAACAACAGTTCTCCAAGCCGTGCCAGTCGCACAAGTACAATCATCATCATTAAGGTAAGATTTGCTTCTAACAATGGTAAGCAAATCATCCAGCTTTTGACACAAGGAACACAGATCCCCAGTGTTATGAGCTGTTACCTTTAAATATGCACAGCATTTACTACACTGTACAAGATATTTGTGCATTAACAAATTGTTAATTGCATACTCATTTAAGGAATCCATATTCAGCTTCAAACAAATAAAATATTGTAAAAGAAAAGACAAATCCGAATCAGTGACCACAGAATTCAAAGAACTTAAAACAACTTCTACGACACAAATCACACCAGCAATATACGACTAGAAAATAAGGTAAGTACAGTAAAGTTCTTCTGACCATACAAGTTCTGCAAGCCAGACAAAAGTTAGTTGTAATTCCTTTGCATCGTGTGCGAAGGTGTGCAGTAGCTTCTGCTCACTATGGCTTACAGTCGCACTTCTTTTTAACAGTAAAAATCAATAAATCACAAATCAAGATAGGATTGTTTAGATATGCTCAGGTTCTTTACCCCTTTCTTGTTCACTATAAATACTGGGGCATTTATACTGGATTCTGATCTGAGTCCGAACCACTGATCTCTCATATTTACATACTACGTTCTCTGTATTTTTTATCATTCATCCTATCCAGAAGTTTCAAGTAGTGCGACAGAAGTTTGATTATCTCTAAACTGCTCGTAGTTTTCAGTGTCTCATTTGTTCATGTTCACTCTCATTAGAATATGGTTATTCTTTAGTGATCTGGGATACACTGAGCACCCCTGGAGCCATTTTTCCCCTAAATCTCCCAATATCGTGATCATATCTGCTGTGACTTATCTAAGCCTGCTGCTTTTCCTGACAGCATTTTCATTAGTACTGTAGTTCTTCTAGGGTGGAATCTCCTTTATCCTTCATTGTAGGTTGTACATGGGGTAATACAACCTCTGGTGGGTTTTCTTCACTCAGAAGCTGCTGGAAGTACTCCTTCTATTTGCTTTTGGTGTCCTGGCTGGTACGTAGATTTTGCAGGCGTCCCTTATGAATATCTGATGAATATCTTTTTTTATCTTTCTGTCTTTGCTGCTCAACCTAATAGTTTCTTTGTGTCATCTACTAAGCACTTTACAGAAGCTGGTAGACTTTTTCTGACACCTTTGTTCTTTACCTTTGCAACTGCTTTCTTAGCCAACCAATTTTTCTTCTTACCTTCATCCTTCTACCTCCCACATCTTCTTGCACTTCCTTCTTTACATAACTTTTTGGACTTCTGCATTCAACTGCCAGCTTTCCGTATATACCTTATCTCCATACCTGGTCCGGCTGCATATCTGCTCTAAAGTTATTGCAAATGCTGTTCACCTCTACCTATTTCCTCTTCCTCCCAAGGTGCTAGAACCCTGCGTATTTCCCTGAACACCTGTGCTTTCCCTCCAGTCACCTTCTAGGTCTTCAGCCTAGTCTGTGTTCACCTTAGAGCCCTTTTGACTATTGTTTGCAGCTAGTTGTGGACACCCCTTGTATATGCTGGGGGTAAACAGTTTCACTGAGTATGACTTTGCAATCTCTGATTCTACCACAATTCCCTTTCATTACTAGGAAGAAGTCTACTTGTTTCATTTTGACTGTCTTTATTGGTGAAATGTGTTAGTTCGTCTTGAACCATTTTTTTTCAAACAGATGTCTAGAGTGGCCCCTCCTTCTTTGTTTTGTTGCCTCATCCATGTACACCCAGGCAGTCATCATATCCTGTTCTCTCTGTGTTTCTTACACTTGTGGCAGTTATGGAAGTAAATGCCTTTCTAGTGATGACATCATCATCTGCATACAAAGTGGTATCACTGAAAATCACTGAGAATAGTTTGTAAAAAGGTACAAAAATAGGTTCGCAACCATGCATACCTGCAGGATACTAAGACTTACTTGTATCTAGTCAACAAGTACTCATCAATTTTAATCTGGAGCTGTGCGCAGAAAGATAATTAATAACCCAGTCACATGATCCAACAGGATGTTTAGGAAAGAATAAGTGGAAGAGTCAAAGACCATGATAAAGGTCTATGAAGACCCCTTTCTGTAAGCAGTTTGTGTAAAGACAGTGTCAAAGTGCAACCAAATAGCTGTAGTGCTGCAAGGGCCATTCTAGACATCCTACTGACTTTTCATAAAGACCTCATTACCAGCAATGTATTTTTATTTTTCCAGAATAATTATTTTTTGAGCATCTTAGCTTAGGTTGAAAGTAATGTAGCAAGTCTTAAATTGAAGGCGTAAGAAACAGCAGCTGTTCTGAGAAGCGACTTTAATATGTACCTCCCAGAGAGCTGCTAAAACTCATTGTAGACATCTGACAGTGGCTTAGCAGTAAATGATGGTCTGATTTTAAGAACCTGATGTGAAGGCATTAATAACCAAGACATCCATATCAGGAAAAGTAGTGAACAAATTGAGCTCATTCCTTTGTTCAGGATTTACAAATTCAAAGGTATATAAGAGGGCAAGGAGCAGGGGGAGGGAACAATGTATATGAAGGAGTGTTGCTGGGAGGTAGGGAAACCTCTTTCTATGGAGTGGGATAAGGCTCCATGCTTCTGCTAATGCTTAACAAGTGGTTCAGAGCTCATGCTTTGGTTGAAGGATGCAGTCCTATGCAAGTATAATAATACATATCTGCCCAGGAGGGAAACTAGGACAGCAGCTGTCAGATGCACGTGTTTCACTATCAAACACTAAAAGCAGAACAGGAGAGAACAGACACAGGCAGACAGCAGTGCCCAGGTTAACATACCTTCCCTCACATAACCTCTAGAAACTTCCAAGCTAACATAGCCCCTGCTAATAAATGCCCATTATACATAGGGACACAACTGGGTTGGATTTCATGGCTAGGCTTATAAATGTCATGGTGGTCATTAGCCTAGCACATACCTATGAGCCTATGAACAGAAAAAGTATGGGGAATTCCTTGCTTTTCCCCTCAAAATGTATAGCAATGTAAATGCAACAGAAGGAATAAGATTGGGGATGATTGGATGTAAATGTGGAAAAAGCAATCTTGATGTTTATACAGATGATGAAAAATTAGTCTAGACAAAATTAAAATCTAAAAATAATAAGTATATGTGCTCCCAGTGTGGGCAAAAACGGGCCTACTTAACCCTATCGCATGTTGAAAATATCGAACGGCAATAATGTCGTAAATGCTGTACATCGAAAGTGTTGTTGTGGGATCATGGTACAGTGGGGATAATAAAATTTGCTCTTTCCTCACTGTAGTGCGATCTCTGAATATATCATTAGCGGGGGGGTGTGGGGGGCACAGCCCCCCACAAGAACAGTTTAGATGTACGACATTTTTGATGTTTATGCAGTTCGATTTTGTCATCTTTCGACAAGGTAATATAGATGCGGCAAAAACACTATCTAACTAGCAGTTTTCATGGTAGGATAATGTGATACTGTGGCAGTAGGAGAACGACACTAGAGAGTCCATAGAGTATAATAAATGTGATGTAAATATAATGGAGTCACCATTTACAGGAGCAATGAGTGAAAAAATCAAATGGAGCGTTGTGTTTGTTATAAGAGGGGTCATCAAAGTAGTAGACCAATGAGTAAAGAATTCAGTGAAATGAGTTTTCAGTGAATCAAAGTA